>NC_143205.1:6530000-6830000 GCF_051530095.1 Phoenix dactylifera
GATTGATCCGATGAGATCAGTGCACAGATCGCTTTCCTTATGGATGAACGAAACTCGAGTCCACAGTGTAGGGACACTGAAGTGATAGTGCAGGTGCTTGTTAAAAAACAAGGATATTGAGCGTGATCAAGATAAGAAGTCACTTGGATATCTATCCACTCGTCAGTGACTTGCTTGATGTTGCAGTAGTGTGATTGGTACTTTAATCTGCGGTGCTTCCGCTACTCACAGTGAGGTTATTGTAGTTTGACTGCACATATATATAGTTTCTAGTCATATGGGTTCTTGTAGTGTAGATTAGCTGCAGTAGGTTCACTGTAGGAGTAGGGTATGCACCTACAAGGAATCTATCGACCTTGATAGATAAGGACTGATCCTATGTGATTTATAAGTCTGAGTTCGTAAGACCTTGGCCAGGGCAATACATACAGTGGAGAAAGAGTTTTGCACTCTCGAACTCAAGTCGAATAAATTTAGATATATGATAGACGACGTAGTTTGACGAGTTATCCATGACCTCCGGTCTGTAGGGATCCACGATAGAAGGACTGTATCATATGATAACTGCACCTAGAGGTTCATCATTCCATTCTGCTGGGTAGCCACTATATGCTGCTAGGTGTCACTGGTGGATGGTGAGACTCATAGGGACCATCTTGATGGTCGATGATCCCTGGATAGTTGAGTTGGAATTGTTCCAACCCATTGAAAAGAGTTTTTAATAATATTGTGATAGAGATCGCAATATATCTCACTACCAGACATAATAGAACCTATGGGGTCACACATTAGAGGTATTGACCGATTCGATGGTTGAATGTGATTAGGAATCACAAATAATCAATTTGATTGATAATTGGTTAACTCGCTAAAGGTTAGTAGTTGAAGAAGGAATAATTGTAATTGGATTGCAATCTAATTTAATTAATTGGACTTGATCATCATGAGTCCTACTTGGAGTAGGATTCTTAGAATCCTAATTGGATTAGCATTTCAAATTAAATTGGAATCCTACTTGGAGTAGGATTTCTAAAGTCCTAATTGGTTTAGGGCTGAAATTTGAGAAGTCTTAATTAGATTAGAAGTTCTTAAGTCCTAATTAATTTTAATCTAATTAATCCAATGACTCCTAATTGGATTAGGATTGAAGAGTTCAATAGAGTCATAGTTCAATTGAATCCTAACTGGATTAGGATTTGGAGAAAATTGAAATGGGTGTACTTAATCCTATTTTGAATAGGATTGGACCTAGCATTAGACCTAACACAATGCCCACTTAATTTGATTAAGTGGGGCTGATCAAAGGGGATAAGAGGGATGGGCGTATGCCCCTCCCTTGGTGCCTTGCGTGGAGAAAAAAGGAGGGGCGTACGCCCCTCCTGGCTAGCCATAATTGGAGGATGAGCTCCTTAAAAATAGGAGCTCATCCTTATCTCTTTGGCATTTCGGCAGCACACCAGTTGCCCATTAGATACAACCCAAGAGGGGGGGTGAATTGGGTCTTTTAAAACTTTTCAACTATTTCTAAACTTTTCAATTAATTAAGCTAAGTTTGTGGGGTGATTGATTATACCCCTATTTGATTTTGATGAGCTCAAAGCATTTGAGTATATTTCATGTTGTACTAATGAATTCAATCTAGTGTGTCAGGCGAATATATATATGAATTTATCTTTAAGAGCATCGAGCTTTGGTTCAGAGTAATTTGGCTAAGTGTTGAACTCAATTGAGCCAAAGTCTGAAGCTCGAGTCAACTCTGAAAGATTGCGAGTCGACTCTAAGTGTTTCAGAGGGTCTGGCACAAGCTCGAGTCGACTTCGGTACACTACGAGTCGACTCCGACTGAGAACAGACAGAAGGATAGAAAAATAAATTTCAGACCCTGTCACTGTTAGAAACCCCGCCCATGCCGCAGAGAATTCAAAAATTTCAGATGCAGCGGAAGAGGCATGCGCGGGATCAACCGTTCATCGCATGAACGTTGTTTAAAAACCGTTCGTATATAGATAAGGATTAAAACTTTTAGAACCTTTAGGAAAATCAGATTTTCACCTTGTGCGGGTAGATGATCACCGCAAACTGAAGTTCGTGGTTTTGGAAGAAGGTTCGCTTGAAGCCGTTCAAGTGTCCGGCCTCTACGGGTATCCACACGAAGCAGAAACCGATCCAATCACTCTAATCTCCCCGGGGTGCTAGCTCCCTTGCAGAGATATATTTTGATGGCTGATCTCCTCTCTTTCTTTCAACTCTTGAATGTGCTTGAGGGGAGGAAGAAGAAGGAGGGATCTTGAAGAAGAATCAAAGCACTTTGCAGCCCTTTTCTTTCCCCTGCGTTGGATGAAGCAAAGGAGGAGGGGGGAGAAGGGTGGCCACGAGTTGGAGAGGAGGAGGGCTTCACCTATCATTAGGGCACCTCCTTTCAAAGCCTTTTAAAGGCATCTAGGGCTCCTATTTGGTTTAGTCCAAATCATGAATCAATTGGGTTTAATCTATGCTAGTCCTAATCCAATTAGAACTTGAATGAACCATGACTCAATTGAACTCTTCAATTCTAATCCAATTAGGAGTCATCTTTATTCATTGGATTAATAATTAATTGGGACTTAAGAAATCCTAATCCAATTAGGACTTGTTTAATTCTAGTCCTAATCCAATTAGGACTCTAATTTGAATTCGAAGTCCTAATCCGATTAGGACTCTAGGAATCCTACTCCAAGTAGGAATCCAAATTTAATTCAAAACTCCTAATCTAATTAGGATTATAGAAATCTTACTCCAAGTAGGAATCCTAGTCCTACTCCAAATAGGATTCCCAGTCCAAGTAGGAATCCCAGTCCAAGTAGGATTCCTAGTCCTAATCCAATTAGGACTCTACGAATCCTACTCCAAGTAGGACTCTTGTTTTAAGTCCAATTAATCAATTCCCTTTGTTCTTTCTTCAACTTATTATCAATCGAATTGATTACTTGTGATTCCTAATCACGATTCAACCATCGGATCGGTCAATGCCTCTAGTGTGTGGGACCCCATAGGTTCTACTCTGACTGGTAGTGAGATATATTGTGATCTCTATCACAATATCATTGAAAACTCCTTTCAATGGGTCGGAACGATTCCAACTCTACTCATTAGGGTTTATCGATCATCAAGATAATCCTTATGAGTCCCACCATCCACTAGTGACACCTAGCAGCATGTAGTGGCTACCCAGCAGAATAGAATGATGAACCTCTAGGTGCAGTTATGATGTGATACAGTCCTACTATCGTGGATCCTTACAGGACGGAGGTCATGGACAACTCGTCAAACCCCATCGCCTATCATATGTCAAGATTTATTCGACTTAAGTTCGAGAGCGGAGAACTCTTTCTCCACTGTGCAATCTGCCCCGGCCGAGGTCTTACGAACTCAGTCTTATAAATCACATAGGATCTCTCCTTATCTATCAAGGTCGATAGATTCCTTATAGGTGCATACCCTACTCCTACAGTGAACCTACTGCAGCCAATCTACACTACATGGATCCATATGGCTAGAGACCATGTATATGTGCAGTCAAACTACAATAACCTCACTATGAGTAGCCGAAGCATCGCAGGTCAAAGGACTAGTCACACTACTGCAATATCAAGCAAGTCACTGACGAGTGGATAGACATCCAAGTGACTTCTTATCTTGGTCACGCTCAGTACCCTTGTTCTTAACAAGCACCTGCACTATTACTTCAGTGTCGCCACACTGTGGACTCGAGTCTCGTCCATCCATAGGGAAAGTAATGTGTGCACTGATCTCATCGGATCGATCACCGTCCTCGTGATGATCCATCGATCAGGAGCATTTAGAAATTAATCACTAATGATACATGGCTCAAATTCTCAACTCTTAAGAATATGCATCATCATCTTATTAATTCCTTGGACGATTCATAGACACAATAACAATATGAATGTAAAAGATGCCTTTCATTTATTTAATAATAATAAAGTCAAGTACAAATTATGTCCCAGAATTAATAATATGTCAGCCAAATTGGCTTCTAGGGCATACATCTAATAATCTCCCACTTGCACTAAGGCCAATTGGTCATATATCTTAAGCCCATCTTCTCAAGGTGGGCTTCAGTCTTTTGCTAACTCAGCTGCTTAGTGAATGGGTCTGCCACGTTGTCCGCGGAGTCTACTCTCTGCACCTCGACATACTTCTTCTCAACATAGTCGCGTATGAGGTGGAAGCGCCGCTCTATGTGCTTGGACTTCTGATGAGACCTTGGCTCCTTAGCAAGAGCTATGGCGCCATTATTATTGCAGTAGAGTGTTATGGCATCTGATGTCATCACGTCCAACTCTGCAATGAATTTCTTGAACCAGAAGCCTTCTTTAGCAGCTTCAGAGGCGGCGATGTATTCAGCTTCCATAATAGAATCAGCAATGATCGGTTGTTTAGAACTTTTCCAATTCACCGTACCACCATTGCACAAGAACACATATCCAGATGTTGACTTCCTATCATCGACATCGTCATGAAGTCTGAATCTGTGTACCCTTCTACCTTTAACTCTGATGATCCTCCAAGGACCAAGAATAAATCTTTAGTTCTTCTCAAGTACTTAAGAATATTCTTCACAGCTGTCCAGTGTTCTTCACCTGGATTCGACTGATATCTGCTTGTGACACTCACAGCAAGGGCTATATTAGGTCGTGTACATAGCATGGCATACATGAGGCTCCCTATTGCTGATGCATAGGGGATCTTGCTCATGCGTTGAATCTCTTTAGATGTGTTGGTGTTGCCCAGATAGACAACCCAAGAGGGAGGGGGGTGAATTAGATTTTAAAATAATTATTGCAATTAAATAGTTTGTGAATAACTAATTAATACTTTTTGCAAGTTGATTAATTAGATACTATGTGCAGCGAATGAAATGAAAGTAAGAGACAACAAAGCAATCACAAACACAATGATTTTATAGTGGTTCGGAGCTAACCCTTGCTCCTACGTCCACTCCCCAAGCCTCACTTGGAAATTCACTATAACCCCTCGGATTACAGCCGGTTGTTTTACAAGCTCACAACCTAACTTGTTGTTTTACGAGATCACAACGAACTCGGTCGGTTTTTCCAGGCTCACCGACTAGAACCACCCGATTGTTTTTCCGGGATCACAATCAAACCCTTACACGTTGGTTTCAATCTAGGCTCACCAACAAACCTTTACACCCTTGATTCAATCCCCTGATTGAATCAAGTAAGGACCAAATGGATTGAAAAAACAAACAGAAAAATACAGCTTCTAAACAAGCAGATATTCAGCGATATAAATAAGAGAGAAGTTAAGAGCCCTCAAACAAATTTATGAAGATGTAGAGGAGGGCTTCTCGAACTTTGGGTCTCCTCTTGAATGTCTTTAAGACTTGAAGGCTGAAGGAGACTCCTTTAATGCTGGGAAGAGTTGGTTGAATGGAGTTAATGGCCCTCTTCCTTCTTTTTCTTTGAAATCCTTTGGTAGATGAAGATTTCTTGTTTTCTTTGAATGAAATGTCGCTTCTCTACCTTGCTACAGTTCTCTGTGGCTATTTAAGCCATTTCCTACGGAAACTAGCCGTTAGACACAATCTTCTAGCCGTTCTGCACATTCTGCACATCCTGACAATGTTTCTGTTGGGATCGGAGTCGACTCGCGCGATCTGGAGTCGACTCGGCTGCAGCAGGAGTCGACTCATGCTTTTCTGGAGTCGGCTCGGCAACTGTTCCGGATTTGAATTAAAGTGCTCTTCTCGACTGGGAGTCGACTCGACTTAACTTGGAGTCGACTCCCCAAAGTCTGGAGCTGACCTGGCACTTTTGGAGTCGACTCATTCCAAGGAATCCATAGATGTATTCTTCAACTTTGCTCACTCGAGTCGACTCGAAAATTCTGGGAGTCGACTCGGCGCTCAAAGTCCGAACTCCCGATCTTCTGTCTTTTGACTCGTGCCGTCCTGGAGTCGACTCGAACTGTTGCGGAGTCGACTCGGCTCTCAGTATCCGAAAAGCAGTCTTCTGTCTTTTTGGGGTAGCGCTGCCTTGGAGTCGACTCGAACTATCTTGGAGTCGACTCGCCTCTCAGAGACGAAAATACTATCTTCTATCTTTTTGGGGTCGCGCTGTCTTGGAGTCGACTCGGACTTTGCGGGAGTCGACTCGGCTCTCAGTGTCCGAAAGTTGCTCTCTAACTTTTGCCTTGTATCACACTGGAAGTCGACTCTTGCTTCCTTCGGAGTCGACCTGCCAACCATCGGAGTCGACTCGAGTTCCTCAGGAGTCGACTCGGCTCTCAGGGTCCAAAATAACTTCTCTGTCTTTCTGTCTGTAACTCCCTGGAGTCGACTCGTACTACCCTGGAGTCGACTCGGCAGTATCGGAGTCGACTCGCGTTCTTCAGGAGTCGACTCGTTGACAGGTTTTGAGTTGGGTCTTTCTGTTCGTCTGTCTGTTCTCAGTCGGAGTCGACTCGTAATGTACAGGAGTCGACTCGAGCCTGTGCCAGTGCTTCTGATACGCTTGGAGTCGACTCGTAATCTCCCGGAGTCGACTCGAGTCTCAGACTTTGGTTCAAATTGACTTCTTAACTTATCCAAAATGTCTTGAACCAAATTTAGAGACACTTAACCATAAATTTACAAGAATTTCACTGAAACACTAGATTGAATTCATTAGTAAACATAAGATATACTCAAATGCTTTGAGCTCATCAAAATCAAATAGGGTTATAATCAATTACTCCATAATCTCTTCCTTTTTGATGATGACAAAACATTGAGTATATGTAAAGTGAATTGCTCAACCAAAAAGGAAATTTATAGTAAAATTTTAAAATGAATTCAAGTGTCTAGTTATTTAATTTATCCAAAACTGAAAGGTGTGAAACAGTAAATTTTGAAGTTAAAGCTCTCCCTTTCATTTGGAATTATATAAGCCTTCATGTCATGCAATCGATTGTTTGGCTTATATATGTTTAATGAGTTTGTTTTCCTGAAATTTCAGATTCTCCCCCTCAACACATGCATTCAACTTTGTTTTGATTCTCTAAAATTTCTTTTAGTGTATTGAAGCTTTTGAACTTAAATTTTCGGTTTTTAGAGGAAAAATCTGCCAATTTGTTCTTGAGTATGATTCAACTAATCTCCGAATATTCCTTGAATAGATTCTGGAGATTACTCCGTTAGGAGCCCCAACAGAGAGATAATGGCCTCGAGGTATCGAATCCACTAAGAACAAATTATTGTGTGTTTTAAAAGTTTGCTTTTTATTGATTTTCATTGATTCCCTTTACATGTCTATTCAATATATTTTCTCCCCCTTTTTGTCATCATAGCAAAAAGGAAGAAAGCACATCACACAAGCAATTAGAGATTAAATTTGCACAATATTGAAGAAAATTGTCTACTCATTGTATTGATGTAGATGTAGGTACAAAGAGCAAAGCAATAAATACATGTCAAAGTGAAAAAACAGGCTAGGGTTTCTTCGAGGAGGATGTGGCTTCCTTGCTCAGTCTTGATTGTTCCATAAGTAGACTGACCCCATCTGTGACATTCCCTAGCTGCGTGATGATCGCCGAGGTGGCCCTACTGTGGATCGAGGAGAGCTCAGTCAGACTCGCCTGGAGTGTGTCCAACTTGGCGATCAACACATTCGCTAGACGCTCGGCCCCCTGACTCTGGCTGCCCATGTCGTGTCGGATGTCATCTCGCATCTTTCGTGTGTTGCTTGTGACATCGCTCATGTTTGAGAATTGGGCTTGTATAAGGCTTCTGACATTGTAGATCTCCTCCCTCAGATGAGCCGTCATCTCAGTCACGGCTGATAATGAGGGAACTAATGCAGAAGAGGGGGCAGTGGCTGGACCTCGGAGCTCTCTCAGTAGATCGTCCCGAAGATCCCGCACGATCTCCTGCCGCAACTCCCGGAGCTGCTCAGGAGAGATCCGGACCTCTAGTGGCTGAGTAGGTGGTGCTGAAGAGGAGGGTCCGGCTGAAGTGGATGGTGCTGAGGTGGAGGGATAGGTAGGAAAATCGGAATCATGATCAGGGCTGGGGGAGTGTCGAGTAGTAGGGTCAGTAGGTGTGGAAGAAGATGGTTTCCTGACCCAGGCTCCCTCTACCTTATGAAATTCCATCCTGTGAAGGGTTCCATCACCCATGCGATCTGTGTGTCGCAGTGCGCGAGAGGGTTCCCCCTCAGGAATGGGGACCTCGGACTCTCTAAAATCAGGATATACAACATCCCATATGGAAGGGTGAGCCTAGGTTTGTCTAGTGGCTCACATAGGTATTTGTAGATCAGCTTAGGGAAGTTAATTGGGGTATCTTGAAGAATATAGTACATTAGGGCTAGGTCCCTCTCGGATACAAAGTCAAAGCGGCCGGTCTTAGGAAACAGGGTCCTGGATATAATACTCAGGAGGAGCCGCATTTCAGCTGAAAGCTGACTAGTGGACACCTCATCTAGTGGGGACTGGGGTGGACTCCCTAATATGGCCGTAAGGGCCTCAGTCCTATCGGCCGGGTGAGTGGGAAACACCCCTACTTCGGGAAGATGTAGGATTTGTGCTATAAAATCCTCTGAGATGAATAGAGGGACACCCGCTACGGTTCCTTGTATTCCCCCGTTACCCCTAGAAACAGTCCCGTAAAACTCCCTAACTAGCCCAGGGTAAGTAGGGAGATCTAAGGAGCAAAACAACTCTAGTCCTTGGGCCCTCAACCTATGCCCTATAGTGAAGCCTTCCCGGGAGAGATAGTGGAAGTTGACATATCTCCCGGTGGAGACCGCCTTCCCGGCGCACGGACGCGAGGGAACCGGCCTCGGCGGGGAACGAACCGGAGGTTGTGGCCTCACGGGATCATTCCGAGCCTTGGACCGTCGCTCGGCGCCGCTCGCGGATTGGGGCCTCTTCCGGCTTGGGACAACCATCTTACGAGGCATGCTTGACCTAGAGATGGGAAAAAACCCTAATGGTCCGAAGAAGCTCGACGGAAAAACCCTAATGGAGGTCAGAGACGAGGTCGGAGACGGCTCTAGGGTTTGTGAACAGTGGAGGCGGTGAATAGAAGTGTTGATTAAATGCTTCGATTAGGGTTAAAACATCGGATTCCCGACCGCGAGTCGACTCCAGTAAGTCGCGAGTCGACTCGACCTCGAGTCGACTCCAAAATATGTGCGAGTCGACTCCCCCTATGTTGCCATCGACCTCGAGTCGACTCCCGTCTGTGTGCGAGTCGACTCCCCCTCATGAGCCGACTCTGAAACTTATCCGAGTCGACTCGAACTCTGGCATTCACCTAAAAATCATGTTATTGTCGTGCCAAACAAGGGATAATCACTAAGTTTATGATCTGATTTGATGATCATAGATGATAAACTCTATCTTTAACACAAGCTAATCATCAAAATCAATGAACTAGAGGAGAACATCACTAGGATGGATCAATCACTCCTAATCCTCTCCTAAGCACACTAAATCGCTCTTCACTCAAGAGTTTTGTGAAGATGTCAGCTAGTTGATCATCAGTGCAAATAAATTGAAGTATAACATCACCATTCAGTACATGATCTCTTATGAAGTGATGTCTTATTTCAATGTGTTTGGTTCTTGAGTGCTGAATTGGATTCTTAGTTAAGTTAATAGCACTTGTATTGTCACAATTAATGGAAATTTTTTCTTATTTAATTTCATAATCTTCCAGTTGTTGTTTGTTCCACATGATTTGAGCACAACAACTCCCGGCAGCAACATATTCAGCTTCAGCAGTAGATAATGCAACCGAGTTTTGTTTCTTGCTAAACCATGAGATTAAATTTTCTCCTAAGAATTGACATGACCCGCTGGTGCTTTTTTTATCAAGTTTACAACCAGCAAAATCTGAATCTGTGTATCCTATTAAGTTCAGGCTAGATTCTTTAGAATACCATAAACCTATATTTTTTGTTCCTATTAGATATTTAAAGATTCTCTTGACTGCAATTAGATGAGATTCCTTAGGATTAGACTGATATCTAGCACACATGCATACACTATCAGGTCTACTTGCAGTGAGATATAATAAAGATCCTATCATACCTCTATACATCTTTTGATCTACAGATTTACCTGATTCATCTTGGTCTAGTTTGCATGATGAGCTCATGGGTGTGCTGATTGACTTGTTTCCCTCCATATCAAATTCTTAAGCATCTTCTTGATGTATTTAGCTTGAGTGATGAAGATCTCTTCTTCAGATTGTTCAATTTATACACATGATTAGGGTATTGATGATTTTCAAAACCAGAAGGTTGTTCTACATACACCTCCTCATTAATATACCCATTTAAAAATGCACTTTTTACATTCATTTGAAATAATTTGAAATCCTTAGAGCATGCAAATGCTAGTAACAGTCTAATTGCCTCAAGTCTAGCTACAGGAGCAAAGGTTTCATCAAAATCTATACCTTCTTCTTGATTATACCCCTTTGCTACTAGTCTAGCCTTATTCCTAATTACAATTCCATTTTCATCAAGTTTATTTTTATATATCCATTTGGTACCTATAATTGAATATTCAGAGGGTCGTTCAACCAGGTTCCATACCTTGTTTCTAGTAAATTGGTTTAGTTCTTCTTGCATTGCATTTATCCAATTTACATCTTTTTCAGCTTCTTCTATGTGTTTGGGTTCAAAATGTGAGACAAAAGCTAGATGGTTATTTAAGTTCCTAAGAGATGCTCTAGTCCTAACAGGTTGAGATGGATCATCTAAAATTAATTCCTTAGGATGCCCATGAGCATACCTCCAAGCCTTAGTCAGCCCATGATCCATAATAGCCTCTTGGCTTGATAATGCATTTCCAATTAATTTTTGTTCATCATCTTGTAATGTCATCTCATCAATCTTTTCTTCAAGAATTTCAGCATCATCATCAAGATCAACTCTCTTGCTAGAAGAGATATCACTAGAATCATCAAAAACAACGTGTATAGATTCTTCTATAGGGTTCTTTTATTAAAAACTCTATAGGCTTTACTAGTTGTAGAATACCCCAAAAATATACCTTCATCAGATTTAGAGTCAAATTTACCTAGATTGTCTTTCCCATTATTATGAACAAAACACCTACATCCAAAGACATGAAAATAGTTTACTTTTGGTTTTCTGTTTTTTCAAAGTTCATAAGGTGTTTTCTTTATAATGGGTCTCAATAAAACTCTATTTCATATATGACATGAGGTATTAATGGCTTCTCCCTAAAAGTACTTAGGGAGGTTACTTTCACATAGCATGGTTCTAGCCATTTCCTCTAGGGTTCTATTTTTTCTTTCTACAACTCTATTTTGTTGTGGTGTCCTAGGTGCAGAAAAATTATAAGTTATTCCCTTTTTACTACAAAACTCATCAAATAAATGATTTTCAAATTTGGTTCCATGGTCACTTCTAATAGCTATGACTGAAGTATCTCTAGCATTTGTTACTTTCTTATGAAATTTCTTAAAAACTGAAAATGCTTGATCTTTATGAGCTAAGAACATGACCCAAGTATATCTAGAAAAGTCATCTACAATAACTAGACCATATTTATTTCCTCCTAGACTTGTGGTTCTAGTTGGTCCGAATAGATCCATGTATAGGACAAGCATTTATGGATTTAAAGGAGTTCCTTGATTGTTTGCCATATTGACAAGCTTCACATATTTTATTCTTTTCAAACTTTAGTTTTGGCAAACCTATCACGGAATCTCTTTTAACTAGTTTTGATATTGTGTCCATACTTGCATGACCTAACTTACGGTGCCATAACTAACTAGCATCATTATCCTTAGTTTCATTAACAACTAAACATGGATTATGTTTGGCAAGATCCTCAAGGTTGTTGACCCCCTAATAGATTTTGATGAATACAAAACACTAGAGTAAAATTCCATTATATCTTAACAATTTAATTGAGGAATTCATGTGTCTTATTAAGAATATTGTTAAGAAATGTCTAGGCAAGTTCCCATAATTTTTATGAATTTATTGAAGAATATTTTGAGTTAAAGAAAACAGATCAGGGACAGCCGAGACGTCTCCGGATAGTTTCAGAGACGTCTCTGGCACAAACAGGAAGAACCGGCACACTTGGAGACGTCCCCGACACCTGCCGAGTCGTCCCCGCGTTAGCGGAGTCGACTCTCTCAGTAGCGGAGTCGACTCTCTCAGTGGCGGCAGAAAGGCAGTTTTCAAGAGATATGCGCGAGACGTCCCCACAGTAAGCCGAGTCGTCCCCGCAAGTAAAAAGGAGACTTCCCGAGTCGTCCCCAAGATAGCGGAGACGGCTCTCTCAGGGTTTTTCAGAGAATGGTTTTTTGGGTGATAAGGAAGCGGAGTCGACCCTGAGACAGCGGAGTCGTCCCCATGCATAAAGTGCAGACAACCCGAGACGTCCCCTGAAGGAGCGGAGTCGACTCTCTCAGGAAATACCAGAGGACATGTTCTTCGGAGATAAAGAAGCGGAGTCGTCCCCAGATCAGTGGAGTCGTCCCCATTCAAAAAGTGCAAACAAGCCGAGACGTCCCCTGAAAGTGCCGAGTCAACCCCAGACAACGGAAAAAGTAAAATCTTGTAGCCGAGACGTCTCCCGTTGAAGCGGAGACATCCCCGGAGTGACTAGGACGCGACTGACAGCTTTTCAGGTTTGGTTTGAATTTCAAATCCTTCTTTCTTTGTCTCTAACGGCTATATTTGCTTTTTGGGCTATAAAAGGGACCTCTTAAGTGCTTCTCAACAACTCTTCACCAACCCAAAGCTAGATCATTCAAGAGAGAAGTAAGAAAGAAAAGTTCAAGGGAGTGAGTGCATTCAAGTGAAGAAATCAAGTGTTTTCAAGCTTCCCAAGTGATTTCAAGCTCAATCACTCTCGTGCGCTTGGGATTCAAAGCTCACACTCAATCCTACGCGCTCCACATCGGAAGAATCAATATCTCCCACGCTTCCAACGGCAAAAGGATTCTTCCGGGTTCTATTGTTCATAATTGCAATATTTGCTTTTTAGAGCTTTTCCTTTCTTTTGTAAACTCTTTCGTTGTGGTGCTTGTTCCAGTCAAGGGACTTGGAACAAGGGAAAGGCGTCCCAAGCCTAAGTGAAATTGGGGGTTTTAGGGTTTGTTGTGAGCCCGGTGTAAAACAACGAGTTGGGTAGTAAACTCGCAAAACTACCGTACTGTAATCGTGGATTATAGTGAAAATTCTCAAAGGTGATTTGGGGAGTGGATGTAGGAGCAGTGGAAGCTCCGAACTACTATAAAACCTTGTGTTTGCGATTGACCTTTCTCATTCCTCCTTCTTTACTTTAGTGCATATATTCGTGTGTTTTATTATTAATTAGTCAAAAATTTTTAAAACACCCAATTCACCCCCCTCTTGGGTGACCATCTCTGGGCAACAAGTGGTATCAGAACTGGTGCTCTGTGTATTTCTTGAAAGACCTAACCGTCTTAGCCAAAGATCTAGATGGCAACACCCTTTAACAATGTCCCTGCCGAGGGGCAAGCAACCAATAGACCTCCACTCTTCAATGGGACAAATTATACCTATTGGAAGACTAGAATGAGAATCTTCATTCAAGCACAAGACTATGCCTTGTGGAGGGTTATAGTCAAGGGACCACAAGAACCATCACATGTGGTTAATGGCATTCGAATTCCCAAAGCTGAGAAGGATTGGGATGAGAATGATGATAGGATGGCTCAACTCAATTCTAGAGCCATGAACTCACTATTTTGTTCTTTAGATGTAAATGAGTTCAATAGAGTCTCTACATATAGTTCCGCTAAGGAAGTATGGGATAGGCTTGAAGTTACCCACGAGGGTACAAATCAAGTCAAAGAGTCCAAAGTGAACATTCTAGTTCACAAATATGAATTGTTTAAGATGGAACCTAATGAAACCATCACATGCATGTTTACACGTTTTACCGAAATTATTAATGGCCTAAAAAGCTTGGGCAAATCTTACACTAACCCCGAACTTGTGAGTAAAATTCTCAGGTCACTGCCAAAAGCATGGAAAGCAAAGGTCACGGCGATTGTAGAAGCCAAAGACCTCAACACTTTGGGGCTAGAACAACTCTTGGGCTCATTGATGACGCATGAGCTCACGATGAAGCAGCATGAAGAAGAGTTGCCAAAGAAAAGGACAATCGCACTCAAGGCTACCTCAAGTGTATGTGAAGAAGAGAGCAGTGAGAGTGAAGAAGAAAGTCAAGATGAGGACTTGGGTTTGATAGTAAGGAAGTTTAAAAAATTCATGAGAAGAAAGAAACCCTTCCCAAGAAAGAAATTTGGAGGGAGAAATGATTGGGAAAAAGAAAAGAAAAAAGAAAGAGACCCAATCGTATGCTATGATTGCAAGAGACCGGGACATATTCGTTCCGAATGCCCTCAACAAAAGAAGTATTTTGGAAAGAAGAAGAAGAAGGCATTGAAGGCAACATGGGATGATAGTGACACATCATCCTCCGAGGAAGAGAAGGAAGAGACCGCCAATCTATGCTTCATGGCGTTCGAAGACGACGAGGTATGTCAAAACCCAACCATAAATTTTACTTTAGAAGAATTATATGAGGCTTTTCAAGAACTTATGGGTGATTGTAGTATGTTAGGAGCAAAGAATAAAGAATTAAAAGCCTCCAATCAAAAACTAAAGGAAAATATTGAAAACTTATTAATTGAAAAGGAGAGCATTAAAAATATTAACACTACTAACCTAGAAATCAAAAATTCAAAACTGAGCATTGAAAATGAAAAGGCAAAAACACTAATTAAGGAATTAAATCTAAAAGTAAAATCCCTACTCGATAATAATACCTCACTTGCACAAAATGTTGAATCTCTTAAAAAGGATAAGGAAGAACTAGTCAAAGAAAATTTGAATCTTAAGAATGAGGTACATAAATACAAACCAATTGTTGAAAAATTTACACAAAGCTCTGAAAAATTAAATCTTATTCTTTCAAATCAAAGAGCTGTTTTTAATAAAGCCGGATTAGGATATAAAACTAATGAGCAACAAAAGTATCTAAAGAATTTCTTTGTAAAAGCAAAAGACGTAAAAACTGAAAAACCAACATGCTTTCTTTGTGGAAAGAATGGACATAAAGCCTACTCTTGTATTCAAAGAAAAATCCAAACTAACGAGAATACATTTGTAAAAGCTAAAAGCATAACTAAAGTATGGGTGCCTAAGGGAACCAACTACACTAACCACGAAGGACCCAAGAAAACTTGGGTACCTAAGAGCTTCACATGATCATTTTGCAGGTATGCCTTGCAGCCGGGAATAAAAAGAGAATGTGGTATCTTGATAGTGGTTGCTCAAGGCATATGACCGGTGACAAGAGTCTCTTCATCACCTTGGAATCAAAAGAAGGAGGAGTAGTCACATTTGGAGATAATGCTAAAGGCCGAATTATTGGTATGGGTAAAATCTCCATATCACCCTCCTCATTTATTGATAATGTATTGTTAGTTAATGGACTAAAACATAATTTATTAAGTATAAGTCAATTTTGTGACAAGGGCTTTAAAGTGTCATTTGAATCATCACTATGCATAATTAGTAGTCCAAATGATAATGAGATCATACTCACAGGACATAGGCATGGAAATGTTTACATGGTAGATCTTGATGATCTCACCATGAAGGATGGCCAATGTCTTGTAGCCATGAATCCCAAAGTCAATGAGACTAGTTGGTTATGGCATCGTAGGTTAGGGCATGCTAGCATGGACTTAATCTCCAAATTAATTACAAAAGATCTAGTCAAAGGACTACCAAAAATAGACTTTGAGAAGAATAAAATTTGCGCTGCATGTCAATTAGGGAAACAAATAAGAAGTTCCTTCAAGTCTAAGAATATAGTCTCAACAACAAAACCCTTAGAACTAATTCACATGGATTTGTTTGGACCCACTAGAACTGCTAGTCTAGGGGGTAAGAAATTTGGTCTTGTAATTGTTGATGATTTTTCACGTTTTACATGGGTTTCATTTCTTGCACATAAAGATGAGTCCTTTCCTGCTTTTATCAAGTTCATAATAGGGTTTCGAATGAACTCAATCTTAAACTAAAAGCAATTAGGAGTGATCATGGTACCGAGTTTGAAAATCAGCACTTTGAAAAGTTTTGTGACGAAAATAGTATCAATCACAATTTCTCGGCACCTAGGACACCCCAACAAAATGGGGTGGTAGAAAGGAAGAATCGCACACTAGCAGATATGGCTCGTACCATGTTGTGCGAATCGGATCTACCAAAGTATTTTTGGGCTGAAGCAATAAATACTTCATGTTGTATCTTAAATCGTGCTTTAGTTAGATCCATCTTAAAGAAAACACCGTATGAGTTGATAAAAGGTAAGAAACCAAATATAAGTTATTTTCATGTTTTCGGTTGTCGATGCTTTATTTTGAACAATGGAAAGGACAATCTCAGTAAATTTAGTGCTAAATCAGATGAGGGGATCTTCTTAGGTTACTCCTCATCTAGTAGAGCATACAGGGTCTTCAACAAGAGAACTCTCGTTGTTGAAGAATCCATTCATGTTGTTTTTGATGAAACTAATGGAGATTCTTCTAGAAAAGAAGAAGATGGTGATGTAGGTATACTTGAAGACCAAATGAAGGAACTCTCCACTCAAGACAAACAACATGAGGATGAGATCAAAGAAGATACAAATCAGCGAGATGAAGAAGATCAACCTCCATCAAGAAATCAAGATCTTCCTAAAGAATGGAGGTATGCACATGGTCATCCAAAGGATCTAATCCTTGGTGATCCTTCACAAGGTATAAGAACTAGATCCTCTTTAAGAAACACTAGTAATTATCTTGCCTTCGTTTCGCAAATAGAGCCTAAATCACTAGAAGAGCTGAAAAAGATGATAATTGGATGAATGCTATGCAAGAGGAATTAAACCAATTCGAAAGAAATGAAGTTTGGACTCTAATGAAAAGACCCCCTAATGTTTCAATTATAGGCACCAAGTGGGTGTATAGAAATAAACTAGATGAAGATGGAATAGTAATAAGAAACAAAGTTAGGCTAGTGGCCAAAGGATATAATCAGGAGGAAGGAATAGATTTTGATGAAACTTTTGCTCCTGTTGCTAGGTTAGAGGCTATTAGACTGCTTTTAGCATATGCATGCTTCATGGATTTTAAACTCTATCAAATGGATGTAAAAAGTGCATTCTTAAATGGCTATATAATGGAGGAAGTTTATGTAGGACAACCTCCAGGTTTTGAAAATCACTTACATCCAGATTATGTGTATAAATTGCATAAAGCATTGTATGGACTTAAGCAAGCTCCTAGGGCATGGTATGAAAGATTAAGCAATTTCCTAATTGAGAACAAATTTAAGAGAGGAAATGTAGACAAAACCCTCTTTATTAAAAGAAAAGGAAATAACTTATTGCTTGTACAAATTTATGTGGATGATATAATTTTTGGTGCTACTAATGATAGTCTTTGTCAAGAGTTTGCCAAGCTTATGCAGGGAGAATTTGAAATGAGCATGATGGGTGAGCTCAACTTCTTCCTTGGGCTACAAATAAAACAATCAGAGGAAGGCATCTTCATCAGTCAGTCCAAATACATCAAGGAAATGCTGGAAAAATTCAAGATGAAGGATGCAAAGGAAATCAGCACACCCATGAGCTCAAGTTGCAAGCTTGACAAAGATGAAAAAGGTAAAAGTATAGACTGCAAATTGTACAGAGGTATGATAGGCTCTCTACTTTACCTTACTGCTAGTAGACTAGATATATTATTCAGTGTTTGTATGTGTGCTAGATACCAAGCATGTCCTAAGGAATCACACTTGCAAGCTGTTAAAAAAATATTTAGATATCTAGTAGGGACATCTAATGTAGGTTTATGGTATTCTAAACAATCTGACAAAAACTTAATTGCTTATTCCGATGCTGATTTTGCCGGGTGCAAACTCGACAGAAAAAGCACAAGTGGCACATGTCAACTTTTGGGTGCCAATTTGGTTTCTTGGTTTAGCAAGAAACAAAATCAGTTGCCTTGTCCACAGCTGAGGCTGAGTACATTGCAGCTGGAAGCTGTTGTGCCCAAGTTCTTTGGATTAAGGAACAACTTGAAGACTTCGATATCAAAATGGATAATATACCAATTAAATGTGATAATACAAGTGCAATTAACTTAACAAAAAATCCTGTCCAACACTCTAAGTCAAAGCATATAGAGATTAGGCATCATTTTATTAGGGATCATGTGCTGAAAAATGATGTGATGATTGAATATGTATGTACTGAAAATCAATTAGCTGATATCTTTACAAAGCCCCTTTGTAAAGAAAGATTCAATTTCTTAAGGAATGCCTTGAGCTTGTATGATCCTAGCAAATGAGTTGAATTTGTATTGCATTGCTTTGCTACTCAAACTAATAATCAACCTCAAGGTAAACATAAGTGAAAACATGAATTCATCTAAGCTAAATGACGAACTGTTTGACTTTCCGGAGGATGGTTACCCTCCCTTGGACTCTTCATGGAGATATTTTCAGAGCCTATTTCATAGGTATTCGAAATTTGGTCAAACACTCCTCATTTCAATATTAATAATTCAAAAATCATTATCAAATTATTATAGGATGTATCATTAAGGGGGAGGATCACAAACAAATTCACTCTAAGTTTATCAAAAAAAAAATCATGTTGATTAGGGTGATTAAACAAAAATTGGGAGAAGATAGAATTCAGTCTGAAATTTTTCAGTGCCGGAGACGTCTCTGGCAAATCGCAGAGACGTCCCCCCAGGGGAGACGTCTCGCCTTAGTCGCGGAGACGTCTCGGGGACCGAAGGAGGGCTTTTTAAATAGGTCGAAATCGCTCGAGCCGACTCGAGCTTTCTCCTTCATTCCCGACCAAAACGAAAAACCCTAGCCTCCATTTGCTCTCCACCTCAAATTCTAGCCTCCGTTTGCTCTACATCACAAACCCTAGCATCCATGGCACCAAAGAAGGCTAGGACGACCCGTGGAAGGTGACCTAGGGTAGCGGCCGACGGTGAGGAACGACGGGAAGAACCCTCCGCGCCGTCTCCTCCGGTTGCTCCGCCAACCACGACTATTTCCTGTGCAAATCGCACAGTCACGACAGGAAGGTACATAGATTTCTCCTTTTTAGATCATGAGGGATTCTCTATTGGAGAGAGACTCCGAGCCCAAGGGTGGGAACACTTTTGTACCCTCAATACCTCGACCTACCCCGGCCTAGTTAGAGAACTTTTTAGCAATATGGCCTTAGGGGACCTAGGGTACACTGGATATGTCCAAGGGACATTAGTAGAAGTCAATGAAGATGTCCTATCCACTGTCTTACAAATTCCTAGGGACGGTGAGGCTCCAACCTCACATCCCCAAAAGGAGTCAGCCCTAAATTTACTTTTAGGAAGAGAGGACTGCGGCCCTCTTGATGTTGTCAATTCCCAGGACCTAAATGCAGAGATGAGACTTCTCTTAAGTATTGTCAACCGGGTCCTATTTCCTAAAACCGGTCGCTTCGATTTTGTTTCGGAGCGAGACTTAGTTATAATGCACCACATCCTACTAGGGATCCCTCTAAACCTCCCTAGACTCATGCTAAATTACATTGCCCTATGTCATAGGTATTCTAGGTTTAGTATACCCTATGGCATGATCTTTACCTTAATCTTTAAATACTTCAAGGTTCCCATTCCAACAAATGAACCTGCAAAGCCCTTGAGAAACACCGACTATTACAATGAGGGCACAATGAGAAGAATGGAATTTCATAAGATAGATGGATCATGGGTCAAGGTACCAAAGAGAAAAACCCAAATCCTAGAGCCTGAGATCCCACATCATGAGTCTGACCATCACTCTCCTCCACCTAGCCACATGGATATCCCTGATATTCCCTCCAGCTCAGCTGGACCTTCCACATCCATGCCACCACCTCCTCCAGTTAGTGGGCCCTCCTTTCTGTCAGAAGATCAGATGCGCACCTTAGCATCTGCCATTTGCCAGCAGATGAGGGAGGAGATGAGATCCATGATCTCCACAGAGTTGGCCCCCATCAGAGCTTCACATGAAGGGCTTCTACAAGAGATGAAGGATATTAGAAGTCAAATTGAAGCTACAACACAAAAAATAATTGGTGTGGGTGCCACCCAAACCATCAGATCATTAGAGCTCAAGGACAGCTTGAAGAGCATTTCCAAGAGTCTTAAAGAGCTAACAAAACCAGATGGCAATGTGAGCACCTTAGTTGCCCAACTCAGAGGAAGAATTGAAATGGCAACTATAGAGTTTGAGGCACTTGTGGCAGGTTTCCACAAGTCACAGGGAGATCAATTTAAGACCCTCATGGATTCCATCAACACATTCATAGATGCAGCTTGTAAGGTTTATGAACAAAATACAGCTGGTAGGGCCCATGAGCAACGTCGCCGATGATGGATATCTTGTAGGATCTTCTTTTTGTAAATCCTAGGCTATTTTTGAAACACTTTTGTATTAGAAATCAATACTTGTAATGATTTCTTCTTTTTGACTATGTACTGACTTCAAAGGTTCACAATGATACATGAATACAATCCCTTTTGAAAACTGTGTACATTGCCAACTCTATGTATGTGTTTCTATGAATGTGAATGTGCCTCTTGATGTGTCATAAGAATCTCATAACATACATTAAGTATTCAGATTTGGCACAACGTATCAAAGCATATGAAACAGGGGGAGCACAACCTGAATATCAAAGGGGGAGTAAAATGAACACTGAATATATTGAATATAGAGATAATTTGTCCCCTTCATTGTTGATGACAAAAAGGGGGAGTAGATATTGAATGTAGAGATAGTGAAAGGGGGGAGCAGTTATATATATGGATATTGAATATGGAATGCAAAATTTATAATCATACTCCAAAGTTGATTTAGAAAAGATAAAATTGAAGAATATTGACCTTAAGATAATTGCCCTTCTGGAAAAGAAAGGGGGAGTCAAAAAGAATCTAGCTTTCAATTATCCTCAGCATCAATACTTCATTTTAACTTGATTCAAATTCAGTTGATATGCTAAAATCATTTAAGAACTATAAAGATCAATCTTATGCACAAGGAAAGAACTGAAAATTGAATACTTTGAGTGATGCACATTGTATCTAGTTCTAATCAAAACATTATACTTGTACATCTGATCAAATACTGTGTATATGTTTAAATCTCAAATTTTGCATATACTCAGTGTTTTGTCATCATCAAAAAGGGGGAGATTGTTGACCCCCTAATAGATTTTGATGAATACAAAACACTAGAGTAAAATTCCATTATATCTTAACAATTTAATTGAGGAATTCATGTGTCTTATTAAGAATATTGTTAAGAAATGTCTAGGCAAGTTTCCATAATTTTTATGAATTTATTGAAGAATATTTTGAGTTAAAGAAAACAGATCAGGGACAGCCGAGACGTCTCCGGATAGTTTCAGAGACGTCTCTGGCACAAACAGGAAGAACCGGCACACTTGGAGACGTCCCCGACACCTGCCGAGTCGTCCCCGCGTTAGCAGAGTCGACTCTCTCAGTAGCGGAGTCGACTCTCTCAGTGGCGGCAGAAAGGCAGTTTTCAAGAGATATGCGCGAGACGTCCCCACAGTAAGCCGAGTCGTCCCCGCAAGTAAAAAGGAGACTTCCCGAGTCGTCCCCAAGATAGCGGAGACGGCTCTCTCAGGGTTTTCCAGAGAATGGTTTTTTGGGTGATAAGGAAGCGGAGTCGACCCTGAGACAGCGGAGTCGTCCCCATGCATAAAGTGCAGACAACCCGAGACGTCCCCTGAAGGAGCGGAGTCGACTCTCTCAGGAAATACCAGAGGACATGTTCTTCGGAGATAAAGAAGAGGAGTCGTCCCCAGATCAGCGGAGTCGTCCCCATTCAAAAAGTGCAAACAAGCCGAGACGTCCCCTGAAAGTGCCGAGTCGACCCCAGACAATGGAAAAAGTAAAATCTTGTAGCCGAGACGTCTCCCGTTGAAGCAGAGACGTCCCCGGAGTGACTGGGACGCGACTGACAGCTTTTCAGGTTTGGTTTGAATTTCAAATCTTTCTTTCTTTGTCTCTAACGGCTATATTTGTTTTTTGGGCTATAAAAGGGACCTCTTAAGTGCTTCTCAACAACTCTTCACCAACCCAAAGCTAGATCATTCAAGAGAGAAGTAAGAAAGAAAAGTTCAAGGGAGTGAGTGCATTCAAGTGAAGAAATCAAGTGTTTTCAAGCTTCCCAAGTGATTTCAAGCTCAATCACTCTCGTGCGCTTGGGATTCAAAGCTCACACTCAATCCTACGCGCTCCACATCGGAAGAATCAATATCTCCCACGCTTCCAACGGCAAAAGGATTCTTCCGGGTTCTATTGTTCATAATTGCAATATTTGCTTTTTAGAGCTTTTCCTTTCTTTTGTAAACTCTTTCGTTGTGGTGCTTGTTCCAGTCAAGGGACTTGGAACAAGGGAAAGGCGTCCCAAGTCTAAGTGAAATTGGGGGTTATAGGGTTTGTTGTGAGCCCGGTGTAAAACAACGAGTTGGGTAGTAAACTCGCAAAACTACCGTACTGTAATCGTGGATTATAGTGAAAATTCCCAAAGGTGATTTGGGGAGTGGATGTAGGAGCAGTGGAAGCTCCGAACCACTATAAAACCTTGTGTTTGCGATTGACCTTTCTCATTCCTCCTTCTTTACTTTAGTGCATATATTCGTGTGTTTTATTTTTAATTAGTCAAAAGTTTTTAAAACACCCAATTCACCCCCCTCTTGGGTGACCATCTCTGGGCAACAATAAATAAATACATAAACATTGAGGACAATGTCAGATCTAAGTTGGGGGGTATAGGATTCGAAATTTTTCACATTTTCGTATTTTTAAATAAGTTTATCTCAAAAAAAAAAAACTAATTTCTATGCCTTAGTGCTGACATGATAAACACACAAAGTATATAAAATCTAATAAGCCCAATGACTAGTCAGGAGTAAGTCAATTTGAGTTCTTTTCATTAAAAGTTCTTTTATTGAGTTGTAAGATAATTTTTACTTTGGAATTTCACAACACACATGGCCTGCACTTCTAAGGGTTAGGTTCAACATGATGTTGTTAAGTCTGGTAGCAACCTTGAGTCCTGATGAATCATACCTATCTAATTCACTATTATAAAAAAAAAAAAGAGAGGTGAATTTAGTCAGGTACATCGAAAAGGGCTACCTATTGTCAAAGGTCAGCGGGCTTGTATGAGGAACCCGAGCATAGGTTCGTAGGGGAGTCTTGATGCCCAACACCTTATGCCATCTGGCGTGGGAGTTGTTGACTGAATGCTCGCTACACGGAGGAATCATTACAAGAGTAGAAGTGCATAATTTATTTATAAATACAAAATAAATAAAAGAAAAAGAAAAAAAAAGAGAAAGAGAAAATAATATTTGACCTTGAAAAAGACGATAGTGTGAAAGCCGTCGTTGTAAAAATTCGAGTAAACTGGAATATTACAGATAAAGCCCATGAGGTATTAAAGTAAACATCCACAATTCTCGAAATCCTGCAAGATACGATGATTTTGAATCAGTGAATAGGTCTTATCTGACCAATTCTTGGAAACTACTAGCTTTATCAGTATTTTGGATGATCTAAAGCCTTAGCTTGTGTATAGTCCAAATTTCACCAAGCACCCATGTATAAAAAGTCTTACAACTCCCTAACGGAAACTTAATGACCTCAATTGCATACTGACCTAGGATTTAGGCTGACTTAGTAATTAAAACTTTGTATGCTTTTGAAATTCTTGGCATTAATGCATTTGAAATTAGATTTTATAAAATAATAAAATAAATTCTTTCGACAACAGTTTGTGGGTATCTGAGCCGGAAACCCTCACGAGACAAAACTCGTTCACTAGGGCCACTTAGGGGTTTAAAGCCTTATTGCATACGGTAAATGCAATCGCGATTCCTGCGAAAGTGAGTTAGTTTTTATTTTGCTCGAGGACTAGCAAAATGCAGGTTGGGGGGTGTGATAAGTGCTAAATAATGCATAAATTAACCTTTCATTCATAACACTCATCATTATTTTAATTCACATATTTTGTAAATTCAACTAAAAAATGTATTACCTTCACCAGTGCATTTTAATGAATTATCAAAGGTAATTCAAGTTTGATTTGATTATTTATTAATTTTAATGCATGCAGGTCAAGTCAAGCTCAATTAGTGCTTCTCATTAATTCCTGACTCTTCATATGTTCACCTAAATTTCTTCTCACTCATTCCAACTCTTTTCCCACATGATCCTATTTTAATAAAATTCCTTCAATTATTTGTTTCTCATATCTCAAAGCATATCACCTAATTGCACGAATCCCAAAGTCTCATCCCATCTCAGCCATTCATCTTGCTTCCCATATCATCCATCCATCAAATCTCCGATTTCCAGCTAAATGGACCTGTTCCCAGCGACCACTTGTGATCTCCCGCACCTCACAAATCCAACCAAACTCCCAGCTCACGAATCATTTCTTCCCTTCATCCATATCAAAAAGAATCCCAGGAACTGAACTTCCCAGCCGTTCCGCTTCCCCTATTTCATCATTATCCCATCTCCCCTTCCGGATTAACTCCCAGCTTCATCCCATTCAAATTCCTTCATCCACAAATCCCGATCTAGCCGAGATCCTCTCAACATCCTCATCTCCTCAGAGCTCGATTCCAGCCAACTTCATATCAACCTTCCTCTCAAACGCCCGCGTCCGAGCATCTCAACAACCAGTTCACCTTAATCCCCTGCATCCCGGAACCAAGTTTTCTTAGCATCCAGCCGAATCCAAACTCCCAAGCTCATCAGCTCATCTTCACAACGTCTGGAAGCTAGCAGCCGTCCGAGATCCCTGCTCCACGTCCTCGCCATCCGAGCTCCAAGGATCAAGCCGACTTCAGCCAATGAATTCTAGTTCCCAGCTCACCGACTTTCTCGTCCACAGATTCCTTCACGTCCACGAATCAAACCAAGTTTTCTCCCAACATCCGGATTAGATCTTCTCAAGTGTATCTCCCAGCATCTTCATCTCCAGCCATACTTATCTCCCACGGATAGGATTTCTTCTCATCCTTATTCGACCCATCCTGCTGCCAGCCAGGATAGCATCCCGAACAAATCTTAACCATTTCTTCTCCAAATTCCCCTGTTTCAAAACCAATTCCAACCAATCCCCTGTTCCGAATGAGCCTCATCATCTTCTTCCCAACGAAAGCATCCTTATCCCAACTCCATCATTTCGGATTACATCCCTTGTTTCAGCAGAACAGAACCACCAAGCTTCGACCGTTTCTTCCGTTCTCAACAGCTTAATCTTCCGAATCCATCCAAACAACTTCCCGACTTCAATCTCAACATTCCATGAGAACCAGTCTATCAAATTCGTTCCAAAAGATCCTCTATTTTCAGCCATATCCACCGATTTCAAGCCTCCCACATCTCCATCTCGGCTGTAAGCTCAACCTGTCATCCACGCCATCCCCTGCAACCGAGGATTAAGCTGACTTCAACAAACCAATCCAGTCGTTCGGCGAACTTCAAGGGACCAGCAATCAACACAACTTCCGGATCAACTACCAGCCGCATCTCCTCAACGTTGAAGAAATCTCAGCTCATCTTCCCAACGGCAGATCAGCTCAATCAACCTTATCCGCCCACCCAGGTGAAGGCTATAAAAGGGAATCAACGCGTGAAGATGAAGGCAAGCTTGGGGGGTCCGGTTCCAGGATCTCTTCGGAGGAGGGGAGTTCCACACAAAAGAAAAAAATAATAGAAGGAGGGAGAGAAGTCTTTGGGGCATTTCGGGAATGATTTCTCCTATATAAAAAAATGAAGTGCTAAGAGGGAGTTTCTTCAATGGAAGTCGCCAGAGGAAGAAAGAAAGAAGAACAGGTCACGATGAAAGCCTTCTCTACTGCTGCGGCTGTTCAATTCTCCATGCAGGGCTAAGCTCTTCTCCAGGGCTGGATGCAGCCCTAACAAAGGGACACGGATTTTTATATTTTATTTTATGTTCTTGGAGTTGTATGAACTTATTGTTTTTAATGAATATCTTCTTTTATTTCATGTTTAATTTCTGTGATTTTAAATGTGAAGTTTATACAACTGTTCTTCATGATCACTAAGTAAATATAAGATAGTCCATGCTTAGGGAAGATGCGATGTGCTGCCACCTTAGATTAGGGTAGACATTTCATGCCAACTGAAGATGGATTATGCCTAAATTACTTTTGTGAATTTCTATTCGAATGCTTATTAGGCTTGTAGCCAATTTGCATGTTAATCCAAGAATAAATTAAAATATAATTAATCTTTGTTCCGATGTTAGTGGTGAATTTCTTGCCCTAGGTTCTCCCAAACTGATATCATTTTAATTGCATTTCTTATTAAATTTCTAGTTTAATTTTCTTCACAAACTTTTTCTTTTAAATATTTTTTTTAAAGAAAAATAACTATACTCCAATTCTTGTGGATCGATACCCGTAATCACTATCCTACTAGATACGTGCTATTGCGTGGTCTTTAAAATTGACTATCAGTATGATCCAGGCAATAAGTTTAGTATGACATCCTTCCCCAATTGATCATGAAGGAGAAAGCCAAGAGAGCTTAGACGCTCGATCAACTCAATCATGTACAGTACATGATCAGTTACCGAGGTCCCATCTTTCATTCAGGCGCTGAAGATGGCACAACTAGTTTCGTGCCTCTCAACATCGTCAGGAACGCCGAATGATTCATTCAACACTTGAATGATATCTTCCGGCTGCGTATTCTCAAAACGCCTACTAAACTCATCACTCATTGCTGCCAACATGATGCATCGAACAGTGATCCGGTCACTGAGCCACTTCTGATAAGTGTCTCTGGCCGATCTTGATGCATTAGCAGCGGGCTGCTCAGGTGCTTGATCCGTTATCACATAAAGGATCCTCTCATGCTCTAGCACTATTTTCAGTTTTCTATGCCAATTATTGAAATTTGGACCAGTCAACTTGTCATTATCCAACAATGAGCGAAGTGACAAATTAGTGGCCATTTCTGCATAAAAAAAATTTGGCTATTAGTATATGAATTGACTAAACTTAATAGACTTGGACTTTAGTCTAAAGGTATTTCCACTATTTTATACAAATTGGTAGCCTCTACCTCTAATTCAAAAAATTACTCCTAATTCTTTAGTGGGCACTAGAACCCAATAGATCACATATAGGCCCGAGTGTAGCTCGGTCAACCCATATGCACCTATTGGTAGGTTCTTAACCAATTACTTCATCAAGCAACTTCTAGTGATGATTTTGCCGTAGGTTTTCCGGCAGGCGTGTGGCGCCTCCACCGAATACCCTAGTCAGGTCCAACCATTAAATGATAGGGTTAAGTCTAATCAACTAATAGACGACCAAGTCCGAGTGTGGCTCGGCTCACCTGACCGCCGATTGAAGGTACACTTAACTCATCATATATTGAATGACAATTCTAATGCTTGATAAGTACCAGGCGTGTGGCGCCTCCAATAATTATCAAAACATAGGACCCATTATCACCTAACTTAATGGAAGGCAATGACCTAGTTACCCCCATAACCATTTCATTTTAAGGACCTAATAATTTTAGAAAATTTCATAATTAGGATAGATGAGAAGATCCGGTTAGTCTAATTTCTCCCACTGACTTCACCAAATCAGATTAGACTCAAACCGGTTAAGGAGACACCTAAATCAGTCATACTGATTTTTCTTAAGGCATGGGCTAACTCGAATCATTAAGTGATCCAATCAAAATGTGATTGACCATGTCGGCTAGGTAAGTGAGATCGGTGGAAGGGATATACCATTAACTCGACAAAGACGAATCAATGCGAGTAGCTCCCAATTAAAAACCACCGGTCAAAACTGCCAAACTTACCTTAGACACCGATTGGTTAATCAATTTCGATTTGATTACTCAAATGACTCGGGCTACACCTCTGAGCCTAAATCAAGTTCCATCTTGGTCTAATCAAAGACATGGAATTGATCAATCTACAACTATTGTATTTAACCTAGAGTTTTCTTGACCTAATCTAGTTACTACTTAATTAGATTTGATCAATTAACTCTAATTAGACCATGTTTGATTCTAACCTTAGGTCTAACCCAATCCTAAGAACTTGATTCAAGCTAACCCATATGCCCAAAGAATTATGTTTTATGTTCATGCATCACATATACATAACAATATGAATTAATACAAACAACATATATCTTATGTATTTATTTTTTCACTTTTATTTTCAGATCTGATTTGTTCATTAAAATCAGAGATCATATGAATCATAAACTTTATTTAGATCTAATCTAAACAATATTATGATTTCAGATTTATCCATGTTACTAATCCTAACACAAACATGCATCATATGTATCCAAAATTTCAGATCTACTTAATCATGCATAATCAGCAATTAAATCAATCATAAAAAGCACTTTAGATCTAATCTAAACATGTTAATGATTTCAGATTTGTGGAGTGATTGATTATAACCCTATTTGATTTTGATGAGCTCAAAGCATTTGAGTATATCTTATGTTATACTAATGAATTCAATCTAGTGTTTCAGTCAAATATTTGTGAATTTATGTTTAAGTGTCTCTAGCTTTGGTTCAATACACTTTGGCTAAGTATAGAAATCAATTTGAACCAAAGTCTGAATCTCGAGTCGACTCTGGAAGATTACGAGTCGACTCCAAGCGTATCAGAAGCACTGGCACAAGCTCGAGTCAACTCCGGCACATTACGAGTCGACTCCGACTGAGAACAGACAGCCGGACAGAAAGATAAATCTCAGACCCTGTCACCGAGTCGACTCCTGAAGAATTAGAGTAGACTCCGATGCTTGCCGAGTCGACTCCAGCAAAGTATGAGTCGACTCCATGGAGTAACAGACAGAAAGACAGAGAAGCCACTTTGGACTCTGAGAGCCGAGTCGACTCCCGAAGAACTCGAGTCGACTCCGACGGTTGGCAGGTCGACTCTTAAGGAAGCAAGAGTCGACTCTCAGAGAAATGCAAGGCTAAAAGTCAGAGAGCCAACTTCGGTGTCTGAGAGCCGAGTCGACTCCCGCAAAGTTCGAGTCGACTCCAAGGCAGTTCAACTCCAAAGATAGAAGACCGGTATTTCGTGTCTGAGAGCCGAGTTGACTCCCGCAAAGTCTGAGTCGACTTCGAGGCAGTTCAACTCCAAAGACAGAAGATCGGTATTTCGGTGTCTGAGAGCCGAGTCTACTCCCGCAAAGTCCGAGTCGACTCCGAGACAGTTCAAGTTCAAAGACAGAAGACCTGTCTTTCAGGCTCTGAGAGCCGAGTCGACTCCAAGGAAATCCGAGTCGACTCGAGGAAATAAAATCGAGAGGATGATTTTGGAATCCTGAAGATCGAGTCGTCTCCAGAAGGGAAAGTCATCTCCGGACAATTGGCGAGTCGACTCCAGGTTCAGCCGAGTCGACTCCAGAACGGGATGGCACTTTATTTCGAATTTTGAATAGTGGCCAAGTCATCTCCAGTAAAGCATGAGTCGACTCCAGCAACACTTGAGTCGACTCCTGATCGAGCGAGTCAACTCCGATCCCAACGGACATTTTGTCAGGAGTTGCAGAATGTGCAGAACGGCCTTCAATCTGTGTCTAACGGCTATTTTTTTGGAAAATGGCTTAAATAGCCTGAGTGAACAGTAATAGAGTAAGAAAGAGAGACTCCATTCAAAGCAAAAGGGATTTCCATCAACCAAAGCCTCTCTAGAGTGATTACAAGAAAAAGAAGGAAGAAGTGCATTGAAGTCAACTCTCCAACCGTCTTCCTCACATTCAAGGCTCTCCTCCTGACAGCAAGTCTACATCAAATTCAAGAGGAGTCAAAGAGTTTGAAAAGCCCCTTCCTCCATCTCCAAAATCAGTTTGAGGGCTTCTTACTCTTCCTCGTTTATATTGTTTAAATACGCTTATTGAGAAGCTTCCTTTTTTATTTTTCAACCTATTTGTTTCTTACTTGATTCAATCAGGGGATTGAATCAAGAGTGTTAAGGTTTGTTGGTGAGCCGAGGTTAAAACCAACGGTGTAAGGGTTTGATTGTGATCCCGGAAAAACAATCGGGAGGTTCTAGTCGGTGAGCCTGTGAAAATCGACCGAGTTCGTTGTGATCTCGTAAAACAACAAGTTGGGTTGTGAACTTGTAAAACAACCGGCTGTAATCCGAGGGATTATAGTGAACTCCCAAGTGAGGCTTGGAGAGTGGACGTAGGAGCAAGGGTTAGCTTCGAACCACTATAAAATTGCTTGTGTTTGTGATTGTTTCATTGTTTCTTCCTTTTCCTTCATCCACTGCATATAGCAACTAATTAATCCACTTGCAATTAAGTTTTAATTAGTTACTCACAAAGTTTTTAATTGCAATAATTACTTTAAAACCCAATTCACCCCCCCTCTTGGGTTGTCTTTCTGGGCAACAAGTGGTATCAGAGCCGGAACTCTTCTACCAAAAGAGTAAAAGATCAAAATGACAACCCCATTTGGATCTTCTCATATTGAGGGCCAGTCCACCCATAGACCTTTATTCTTCAATGGAACCGACTACTCATATTGGAAGGCTAGGATGAGAATATTTATCCAAGCACAAGACTATGAGATGTGGACCACCATACTTAATGGACCATACATTCCATCAATTTTTGTAGAGGGTGTTACTATACCCAAACTTGAAAAGGATTGGGATGACAATGATATAAGGAAGGCACAACTAAATGCCAAAGCAATGAATGTGCTTTATTGTGCTTTAGACCGAAATGAATTCAATAGAGTCTCGACTTGCAATTCTGCAAAAGAGATATGGGATAGACTTAAAGTGACCCACGAGGGCACAAATTAAGTAAAAGAATCCAAAATAAATATACTAGTTCATAAGTATGAATTATTTAAGATGGATTCCAATGAAACTATCACTTGCATGTTTACTAGATTTACTGACATTGTCAATGGCTTAAAAAGCCTTGGCAAAAATTATACTAATAGTGACCTTGTCAGAAAAGTTCTTCGATGTTTGCCAAAGTCATGAGAGGCCAAGGTTACGGCAATCCAAGAAGCCAAGGACTTGAACAAGCTTCCACTTGAGGAGCTTTTTGGATTCCTAATGACGCACGAGCTCACAATGAAACAACACAGCGAAGAAGAATCCTCTCATAAGAAAAAGGTAATAGCTCTCAAATCTACTTCTTCTAACAAGGATTTATCTTGCAATAGCAGCAGTAAAGAAGAGGATCATGAGGGAGATGATGATGAGGCTCTTCTCGTGTGTAAGTTCAGAAAATTCATCAACCGAAAGAAGTCCTTTCATCAAAGGAGAGGTCCCTCAAGTTCCTATTACAAGGATAACGGTAAGAAAAGGAAAAATGAGGGAATCGGATGCTATGAATGTAAGAAGCCGGGACACTTCAGAGCAGACTGTCCTTTGCTCAAGAAGGGCAGCAAGTATAAGAAAAAGAAAGTCCTCGTCTCCATCCTATCGGATTTCGATTCATCATCATCATCATCGGATGAGGAACAAGAGGAAAAGGCCAACCTCTGTTTTATGGCAAACGAAAATGATGTAACATCTGAAACGCATTTAGATTTTACCTTTGATGAATTGTATGATGCGTTTAATGAATTAATGGATGAATATAAAATAATAAATCTTAAAAATAAAGAGCTAAAACTAACCAATCAATCTCACCTTCATAAATACGATAAATTAGTTAAGGATAAGGATTTTATCATTAAAGAAAATTTAGAACTTAAAACAAGCAAGCAAATGTTAATTCAAAAAATGAATACCTTAATTAAAGATAACGAAAAACTAACCAAGAAAATTTCTGAACTTAAAAAGGATAAACAAACTATTAAAGATAATTTCACAAAAGACTTAAACGCACTAAAAACAGGAAAACAAAAGTTGGCACAAGAACTTGAAAAATACAAACCTTTTGTAGAAAAGTTTACATATAGTTCTGAAAAATTAGAAATGATACTTAATAATCAAGGAGCTGTGTTCAATAGAGCTGGTTTAGGGTATAAACCTAAAAATAAGCAAAAGCTCCTTAGTAATTTCTTTGTAAAAGCAAGGGAAAGCAAAATTAAGAATATAACCTATTTTTGCTGTGGAAAAATAGGACATAAAGCTATTGTGTGTGATCATAGAAAAGGAAAAGCTAAAAGAAAAATTAAAAAGGTTTGGGTTCCAAAAGGAACCAACATTACTAATCATGAAGGACCCAAGAAAACTTGGGTACCTAAAATTGTATGATTTTCTTGTGTAAGAGTGTCTTGCAACCAAGGTCGACAAAAACTGTTGGTACTTGGATAGTGGTTGCTCAAGATACATGACGGGTGACCTTCTTCTCCCTTGAGCCTAAAAAGGGAGGTGCAGTGACATTTGGAGACAATAACCAGGGTCACATCGTTGGTATAGGTAAAGTACAAATCACCTCCTCAACCTTTGTTGATAATGTACGATTAGTAGATGGTCTTAAACATAACTTACTTAGCATAAGTCAATTATGTGATAAGGGTTTTGATGTTCTGTTTAAACCATCCTTATGCATCATAACCAACTCAATTGATAATAGCTTAGTATTCAAAGGAATAAGACATGGAAATGTCTATGTAGTAGATCTAGATGATCTTGCTAAAAATAGTCCTTGCTTAGTTGCTAGTGATACTAAGGTTAATGATGCAAGTATGGCACCGTAAATTAGGACATGCAAGTATGGATACAATATCTAAGTTAGTTAAAAGAGATTCTGTAATAGGTTTGCCAAAACTAAAATTTGAGACAAATAAAATTTGTGAAGCTTGTCAATATGGCAAACAATCAAGGAACTCCTTTAAATCCATAAATTGTGTCTCTACCTCTAGACCTCTTGAACTACTACACATGGATCTATTTGGACCAACTAGAACCACAAGTCTAGGTAGAAACAAATATGGTCTTGTTATTGTAGATGATTTTTCTAGATATACTTGGGTCATGTTCTTAGCTCATAAAGATCAAGCATTTTCTGTATTTAAGAAATTTCATAAGGAAGTAACTAATGCTAGAGATGCTTCAGTCATACCTATTAGAAGTGACCATGGAACGGAATTTGAAAATCATCTATTTGATGAATTTTGTAGTAAAAAGGGGATAACTCATATTTTTTCTGCACCTAGGACACCACAACAAAATGGAGTTGTAGAAGGAAAGAATAGAACCCTAGAGAAAATGGCTAGAACCATGCTATGTGAAAGTAACCTCCCTAAGTATTTTTGGGGAGAAGCCATTAATACATCATGTTATATATTAAATAGAGTTTTATTGAGACCCATCATAAAGAAAACACCTTATGAACTTTGGAAAAATAGAAAGCCCAAAGTAAACTATTTTCATGTTTTTGGATGTAGGTGTTTCATTCATAATAATGGCAAGGATAACTTAGGTAAATTTGATTCTAAATCTGATGAAGGTATCTTTTTGGAATATTCTATATCAAGTAAAGCATATAGAGTATACTAATGATATCTCTTCTAGCAAGAGAGTTGTTCCTGATGATGATGCAGAAATTCTTGAAGAAAAGATTGATGAGATGACATTACAAGAAGATGAACAAAAACTAATTGGAAATGCATCAACAAGCCAAGAGGCAATTGTGGATCATGGGCTGACTAAGACTTGGAGGTATGCTCATGGGCATCCTAAGGAATTAATTTTAGATGATCCATCTCAACCTGTTAGGACTAGAGCATCTCTTAGGAACTTAAATAATCATCTAGCATTTGTCTCACACTTTGAACCTAAACACATAGAAGAAGCTGAAAAGGATGTAAAATTGGATAAATGCAATGCAAGAAGAACTAAACCAATTTACTAGAAACAAGGTATGGAACCTAGTTGAACGACCCTCTGAATACTCAATAATAGGAACCAAATGGATATATAAAAATAAACTTGATGAAAATGGAATTGTGATTAGGAACAAGGCTAGACTAGTAGCAAAGGGCTATAATCAAGAAGAAGATATAGACTTTGATGAAACCTTTGCTCCTGTAGCTAGACTTGAGGCAATTAGATTGTTACTAGCATTTGCATGCTCTAAAGATTTCAAATTATTTCAAATGGATGTAAAAAGTGCCTTTTTGAATGGGTATATTAATGAGGAGGTGTATGTAGAACAACCTCCTGGTTTTGAAAATCATCAATACCCCAATCATGTGTATAAATTAAACAAAGCACTTTATGGTTTGAAACAAGCACCTAGAGCATGGTATGAAAGACTTAGCAAATTTCTGTTAGATCATGAATTCTCTAGAGGGAACGTTGATACAACATTGTTTTTAAAAAGAAAAAACAAAGATATGTTAGTAGTTCAGATTTATGTAGATGATATTATTTTCGGTGCTACTAACAATCGCCTCTGCGAAGAATTTGCTGACCTAATGTAGAGTGAATTTGAAATGAGCATGATGGGAGAGCTGAACTATTTCCTCGGGCTCCAAATCAAACAATCTGAAGAAGGGATCTTCATCAATCAAGCTAAATACATCAAGGAGATGCTTAAGAAGTTTGATATGGAAGGAAACAAGTCAATCAGCACACCCATGAGTTCATCATGCAAACTAGACCAAGATGAATCAGGTAAATCAGTAGATCAAAAGATGTATAGAGGTATGATAGGATCTTTATTATATCTCACTGCAAGTAGACCTGATATCATGTTTAGTGTATGCATGTGTGCTAGATATCAATCTAATCCTAAGGAATCACATTTAATTGCAGTTTAGAGAATCTTTAAATACCTAATAGGAACAAAAAATATAGGTTTATGGTACTCTAAAGAATCTAGCATAAACTTAATAGGGTATACAGATTCAGATTTTGCTGGTTGTAAACTTGATAGAAAAAGCACCAGTGGGTCATGTCAATTCTTAAGAGAAAATTTAATCTCTTGGTTTAGCAAGAAACAAAACTCGGTTGCACTATCTACGGCGGAAGCCGAATATGTTGCTGCCGGAAGTTGTTGTGCTCAAATCTTGTGGATTAAACAACAACTTGAAGATTATGGCATTAAACAAGATAAAATTCTCATTAATTGTGATAATACAAGTGCCATTAATCTAACTAAAAATCCAATTCAGCACTCAAGAACTAAACATATTGAGATAAGACATCACTTCATAAGAGATCATGTACTGAATGGTGATGTGACACTTCAATTTGTGTGTACTGATGATCAACTTGCTGATATCTTCACAAAACCCCTGTGTGAGGATCGATTTTGCATACTTCGAAGAGGGTTAGGAGTGATTGATCCATTCTCGTGATACTCTCCTCTAATTCATAGATTTTGAGGATTAGTCTAAGGTAAACATAGGACTTCTTATCTATGATCATCAATTCAGCTCCTAAATCATGGATAAGTCTATAACTATCTCTTGCGGCACGAAAATAACATGATTTTTGGGTGCGTGCCAGAGTTCGAGTCGACTCGCGCATATTTCGGAGTCGACTCGAGGTCGATGGCATCATGGGGGAGTCGACTCGCACATATTTTGGAGTCGACTCTAGGTCGAGTCGACTCGCGACTTACTGGAGTCGACTCGAGGTCGGGAATCCCATATTTTAACCCTAATCGAAACGTTCAATCGACACTTCTATTCACAGCCGACACTGTTCCAATACCCTAGAGCCGTCTCCGACCTCGTCTCCGACCCGTTCTAGGTCTTTTCCGTCGAGCTTTCCTCCTAGTTTCCGTGTCCTTCCCCGTCGTTAGGTCAAAAATGCCTAGGAAAGTAGTTGTCCCAAGCCGAAAGAGACCCATCTCCGCGAGCGGGGCCGAGCGACGGTCCAAGGCTCGGAATGAACCCGTGAGGCCACCACCTCCGGTTTCTTCCCTGCCTAGGCCGGTTCCCTCGCGTCCGTGCACCGGGAAGGCGGTCTCCACCAGGAGGAAAGTCGACTTTGACTTCCTCTCCCGGGAAGGCTTCACCCTAGGGCATCGTCTTAGGGCACAAGGGCTAGAGTTTTTCTGTTCCTTAGACCTTCCAACTTACCCGGGGTTAGTTAGGGAGTTTTATGGGACTGTAGCCCGGGGTAGTGGTGGTATCCAGGGAACCATAGCAGGTGTCCCTATATTCATCTCGGAGGACTTCATTTCTCAAGTCCTCCATCTTTCCAAGAAGGGATCTCTCCCACTCACCCTCTAGATAGGACTGAGGCCATTACAGCAGTCTTAGGGAGTCCTCCACAGTCCCCCATAGAGGAGGTGTTCGCAAATCAGCTGTCGGCTGAAATGCGGCTTCTCCTTAGTGTCATTTCTAGGACTCTCTTCCCAAAGACTGGGAGGTTTGACTTTATCTCAGAGAGGGACCTAGCCCTGATGTACGATATACTCCAGGACACTCCTATCAACTTCCCCAAACTTATCTACAAGTACCTCTGTGAGCCTCTAGATAAACCTAGGCTCAGTCTTCCCTATGGCATGCTGTTTACTTTAATATTTAGGGAGTTAGAGGTCCCCATTCCTGAGGGGGAACCCTCTCGCTCACTGCGTTACACAGATCGCATGAGAGAGGGGACTCTTCATAGGATGGGATTTCATAGGGTAGAGGGAGTCTGGGTACGGAGACCATCCACTTCTTCTGACCCTACCACTCATCACTCTCCTACCTCTGATCATGACCAGGACCACCATCCTTCTACCTCTGGTCCTGCACATACAGAGCCCTCCACCTCCACTGCCCCATTCACTCAGCAGCAGCCACTGGAGGTCCGCATATCTTCTGAGCAGCTCCGGGAGTTGCGGCAGGAGATCGTGAGGGATCTGCGAGATGATCTACTGAGGGAGCTCCGAGGTCCTTAGAGTACTCTCTCCACCGAGCTAGTACCCTCCTTAGCAGCCGTGACAGAGATGGTTGCAAATCTGAAGGAGGAGATCTTCAACATTCGAAGCCTAGTTCAAGGTCAATACTGGAACATAAGTGACGTCAAGGACGACACAAGGGAGATGCGAGATAGCATCAAACATGAACTAGGCAACCAGAGTCAGGGTGCTGAGAGACTAGCCAATGCACTGATCTTCAAACTTGACACCCTCCAAGAAAATGTGAACAGCATATCGAGGATTCAGTCTAAAACCACCTCGGAGATACTCGAACAACTGAGGAACATTAATGAGGGGTTAAGCATGGTCATCCAACACACTAGACTGAGCAAGGGAGCCACATCCTCCACCACAAAGAAACCCTAGTATCTTTTGTTCTTTTTACTTTATGATGTACAGTCCCTTGAGGACTCACTTGATATGTAATCACACTTGTACTCAATTTTGGATAAATACAATGAGTAGAAATTCTTTTCAAAAATTGTGCATTCTTGAGTTCTTGTCTCTTACTGTGCTTTCTGCCTTTTTGCTATGATGACAAAAAGGGGGAGAAAATATATTGAATTAAAATGTAAAGGGAATCAATAAAAAGAAAACTTTTAAAGCACAAGGTAATTTGTTCTAAGTGGATTCGATACCTCGAGGCTCATTATCTCTCTGTTGGGGCTCCTAAAGGAGTAATATCTAGAATCTATTCAAGAGATATTCAGAGATTAGTTGAATCATACTCAAGAACAAATTGGCAGATTTTTCCTCTCAAACCAAAAATATAAGCTCAAAAGCTTCAATACACTAAAAGAAAATTCAGAGAATCTAAACAAAATTGAATGCATGTGTTGAGGGGGAGAATCTGAAATCTTAAGAAAGCAAATTCATTAGATATATATAAGCCAAATAATTGATTGCATGATATGAAGGCTTATATAATTCCAAATGAAAGGGGGAGCTTTAACTTCAGAATTTACTGTTTCACATCTTTCAATTTTGGATAAATTAAATGACTAGACACTTGAATTCATTTCAAAACTTTATTATAAATCTCCTTTTGGTTGAGCAATTCACTTTACAAATACTCAATGTTTTGTCATCATCAAAAAGGGAGAGATTGTGGAGTGATTGATTATAACCCTATTTGATTTTGATGAGCTCAAAGCATTTGAGTATATCTTATGTTATACTAATGAATTCAATCTAGTGTTTCAGTCAAATATTTGTGAATTTATGTTTAAGTGTCTCTAGCTTTGGTTCAATACACTTTGGCTAAGTATAAAAATCAATTTGAACCAAAGTCTGAATCTCGAGTCAACTCCGGAAGATTACGAGTCGACTCCAAGCGTATCAGAAGCACTGGCACAAGCTCGAATCGACTCCGGCACATTACGAGTTGACTCCGACTGAGAACAGACAGCTGGACAGAAAGATAAATCTCAGACCTTGTCACCGAGTCGACTCCTGAAGAATTAGAGTCGACTCCGATGCTTGCCAAGTCGACTCCAGCAAAGTATGAGTCGACTCCATGGAGTAACAGACAGAAAGACAGAGAAGCCATTTTGGACTCTGAGAGCCGAGTCGACTCCCGAAGAACTCGAGTCGACTCCGACGGTTGGCAGGTCGACTCCTAAGGAAGCAAGAGTCGACTCTCAGAGAAATGCAAGGCTAAAAGTCAGAGAGCCAACTTCGGTGTCTGAGAGCCGAGTCGACTCCCGCAAAGTCCGAGTCGACTCCAAGGAAGTTCAACTCCAAAGACAGAAGACCGGTATTTCGTGTCTGAGAGCCGAGTCGACTCCCGCAAAGTCCGAGTCGACTCCGAGGCAGTTCAACTCCAAAGACAGAAGATCGGTATTTCGGTGTCTGAGAGCCGAGTCGACTCCCGCAAAATTCGAGTCGACTCCGAGACAGTTCAAGTTCAAAGACAGAAGACCTGTCTTTCAGGCTCTGAGAGCCGAGTCGACTCTAAGGAAATCCGAGTCGACTCGAGGAAATAAAATCGAGAGGATGATTTTGGAATCCTGAAGATCGAGTCGTCTCCAGAAGGGAAAGTCATCTCCGGACAATTGGCGAGTCGACTCCAGGTTCAGCCGAGTCGACTCCAGAACGGGATGGCACTTTATTTCGAATTTTGAATAGTGGCCAAGTCATCTCTAGTAAAGCATGAGTCGACTCCAACAACACTCGAGTCGACTCCTGATCGAGCGAGTCAACTCCGATCCCAACGGACATTTTGTCAGGAGTTGCAGAATGTGCAGAACGGCCTTCAATCTGTGTCTAACGGCTATTTTTTTGGGAAATGGCTTAAATAGCCTGAGTGAACAGTAATAAAGTAAGAAAGAGAGACTCTATTCAAAGCAAAAGGGATTTCCATCAACCAAAGCCTCTCTAGAGTGATTACAAGAAAAAGAAGGAAGAAGTGCATTGAAGTCAACTCTCCAACCGTCTTCCTCACATTCAAGGCTCTCCTCCTGACAGCAAGTCTACATCAAATTCAAGAGGAGTCAAAGAGTTTGAAAAGCCCCTTCCTCCATCTCCAAAATCAGTTTGAGGGCTTCTTACTCTTCCTCGCTTATATTGTTTAAATACGCTTATTGAGAAGCTTCCTTTTTTATTTTTCAACCTATTTGTTTCTTACTTGATTCAATCAGGGGATTGAATCAAGAGTGTTAAGGTTTGTTGGTGAGCCGAGGTTAAAACCAACGGTGTAAGGGTTTGATTGTGATCCCGAAAAAACAATCGGGAGGTTCTAGTCGATGAGCCTGTGAAAACCAACCGAGTTCGTTGTGACCTCGTAAAACAACAAGTTGGGTTGTGAACTTGTAAAACAACCGGCTGTAATCCGAAGGATTATAGTGAACTCCGAAGTGAGGCTTGGGGAGTGGACGTAGGAGCAAGGGGTAGCTCTGAACCACTATAAAATTGCTTGTGTTTGTGATTGTTTCATTGTCTCTTCCTTTCCCTTCATCCACTGCATATAGCAACTAATTAATCCACTTGCAATTAAGTTTTAATTAGTTACTCACAAAATTTTTAATTGCAATAATTACTTTAAAACCCAATTCATCCTCCCTCTTGGGTTGTCTTTCTGGGCAACAAGATTTAATTGCAAGAATTAAAACGTAAAAGTTTAAACATAAACCTGACTCTGATACCACTGAAAGTTATTCCTAGGTTCTTCGGTGTTTAGCATGCTGAATTTTTTTTTTTTTTGAAAACCATGGTTGAACCTGATCGGGTTGCTTACGTACCCCTTCACAAGGGGAATCAAGCCACATATAGTTCTTTTAAAATTTCAAAAATACAGCAGAAAAATGAATCAAACAATTTAATTCATGCATGCTTACAAAATCAAATTTAGAAATCAGCACATTAAGAACACATAGGATTATGCCGGAATCGTTTAAACAATTATGCTAAAACTTTTATGCATGATTAACTATCAGATCTGAAACTTAAGAACTCTATTCCAATTAATCTCTGAATATCCATCGAATGAATTCTGGAGATATCTCCGTGAGGAGCCCCAAAAGAGGGTAAAACCTCGGAAAATCGGACCTAGACCTTGACACCATAATAAATGATTAATGCTAGATTAATACCTTTTATGATGGATGAAAGTTGTGAATCTGATTCTTGACTTCACAGCCATGCACACGAATGACCTCTACGAGAAGTACATGCGAAGTCCTGAAGGATCTTCTTCCGCAACAGTGCCAGCAGCTGTAGAACACTTGAAAGCTGAAATCTGCCTGCCGGGATTCAATCAACTCTTGATCAATCGTCTTGAAGCAGATAGAGATGAGGTTTGTAAAGGAAGTAGAGGACTCAGATTTGATCTTGAATCTTCGAGATATTCATCCTGAAAACCCTATCTAAAATGGAGAAGAAGAGGAGGAGGAGGCGGGTGAGGAAGAAGGCTGCAATGGATGTGTTTTCGGTGCCCATGTTTGACCCCTTTTAATGGCCTCCGAATTTTCATTCAAAATTCAAAATTTATTTTCTGAAAACCTCCTTTAGTTGGCGCATGCAAAGGAATAGGAACAACCCAAATCAGATCTCAACCAAATCTGATTTAAATTCAAATTTTAAACACATGTGCAAGAGGGGAGGAATTTGAAATCCATACAGCAGAATTTTTCTACCTCTTGTCGCATATATTTCATTTAAAATTCGAATTTAAATTATTCAGAGGTTCACACGCCAGCTAGGAAAGTTATTTGATGTATGAAATCATTTAATATATTGCTTAATGTTTGAATTCAAATTCAAACAACAAACAATGTCGCCATGCGTCAAGCAATGGGTCCATGCGCCATGCAATAATTTTGGTTTATTTAAAATTCATGAAATCCAATTCCATGTCACCACTAATTGCCACATCATCTGAGCCTAATCCTCTTGGGTTGCACCTAATCAAATTTGGTCAAACCCGAATTAAAACAAAGCAATTTGGTTGAACCCAATCTAATCAGGTCAGACCCTAATTGAGCTCAAATTGAATCCAATTCAATTTTTGGCTCATCCAAACTCAATCAAATTGAATTAATTACTTTGTGTTGGACCTAATCCAATTAGGTCAATCCTCAATTAAGAACAAATTAATTTAAAATTAATTTGATCAGCTTAAGTACTTTTTGGTTCTGACCTAATCCAATCAGGTCAAAATCCTGATTGAGCCCAAACTTGAATCCAATTCAATTTGGCTCATCCTTAACACAATTACTCAATCAAATTGAGTTTATTAGTAATTTAATTACTAATTAATCCTTCAATAATTACTTTAATTATTTTATAAGATAATTTGCCAATCAAATTGACCAAATTACCCCTGAATAATTCTTAATCATTCATCAGCTTTCTTGATCAATCAAGAATCTTCTATGCGTGTGACCTCATAGGTTCGAACCTAAGCCGGTAGTGTAGGAACAATTTTCTACACTAATCGATGTGACCATCTAGCAATGGTACCCGACGTCCGGATAGGCCGAATATATGCGAAGCAAATATTCTGAAACCCTGAACTATGGTTACTGTATAATTCAATCCCTTTGACTCCTAATGCCAGGATGACTTAGAGATCACTGTCAACCCTATAATTAGTACATCCATTATGTGATTAACATTAGATATCCCGTGACTCCTCACTGGGATTACCCTGGCCATGGTTTTGCTAAATTAATCACAAGACATTATCTTCTGTTTTCAGGAGGGGTCAATTCCATCTCGACTCACAACTGACTACGCAAGTACTTGACTGCACCCAGTGACCTTCCGTCACTGAATTAAAAATTCAGGTAGTCCGGTACCAAAGTACAGTGAGTTGCTTGCTAGTCACAGGTTGCAGTCTCAGGTCAGAGGGCCAAACTTATACCCATATCCACTCGGAACATCTCTCGACAGTAGAGCATTTTGGAATTGGTAACGTTCAGTGAAATGTACTCCTACACTTCACCTGTGTGGCAAACCAGTGTCTCCACACTCCTTGGTTAAGAGGACAACCAACGTATGTGTCACACAACGACCTAATCTCGATAATGCTGTCGTCCTAGTAACAACATATCATTTGGTCGCGAATAAGTTTAAGGACTCAAAGATAAATCCTCCTTTATCATAACATAAGTCCTAAGGACTTCATTATATAAGAGTTCATTTGAAGATGAAATGATGAATAATGCCAAATAACACTTTATTAATTTGTCAATTCATTTACAAAATTCAATCATCAATATGCTGACGATTGACATTTAGGATACAAATCCCAACAGTTTTATTAGATGAAACTTGATTAAACAATTTGAATATACTTGCTACTAAAGGATGCGCGGATAAGAGTTAAGCAAGCAATTCAATTACATATTTATCTAAGTAAGTGAAGAAATTAAACAATGAAAGAAAGCATCACAAACACAACAAACGTATAGTGGTTCGGTGCACCCCAGCACCTACATCCACTCCCCAAGATCTCTTGGAAATTTCACTATAATCCCTCAGATTATAGCCGGTTGTTTTACAAGCTCACAACATAACTTGTTGTTTTCACGAGTTCACAACGAACTCGGTTGGTTTTCACAGGCTCACTGACTAGAACCAACCGATTGTTTTCCCGAGGTGACAATCAAACCCTATTGGTTTTTTCCGGTTCACCAACCACAAACTTACACCGTTGGTTTTTCCTTTGGCTCACCAACAAACCTTAACCCCTTGATTCAATCCCTTGATTGCATCAAGTTACAAGATATTAGAACAAAAGTTTAAAGCAAATACAAGCTTCTTAAACAAGCAGATATAACAATATAAATAAATAGAGTAAAGAGAAGAAGCCCTCAACCAAGTTTTGCAAATGAAGGAACTCAGCTTCTTCTTTATTTGACCCTCTTCTGATTTCGCACGAGGTAGAGGATCACTGAGGCAGCAAATAGTTGGAGAGGAAGCCTTGGGATTCACTCGGATGCTCTTCTTCTCTCTCTTTTGCTTTGAATGGCCCTTTTGTGCTTTTGGGAGGTTTCTCTTGAAATCTCTTTCCTATGTGTTATCTCCCACTTCCTTAACTTCTTTCCTAGCTCTCCCCTTGATTTTATAGCTTTGGATGGTGTGGGAACAAAGATCTAGCTGTTAAAGACAAAAATAGAGTCGTTGGAGTTGAGAAAAAACTAGCCGTTATGCCTCCCAGCGTGCTCGAGTCGACTCGGCTGAAGTAGGAGTCGACTCGGCTAAAGCAGGAGTCGACTCGTGAATAGGAGTTTGCCGACACTGTAGCTGGGAGTCGACTCGACTGTAGCTGGAGTCGACTCGAGCACTGTAGCGCTGAAAATCAACTCTCTGTCTTTTTGTCTGTTCTCAGTCGGAGTCGACTTGCAGAGTCCCGGAGTCGACTCGAGCATTGTTTCTTGAAACTCCAAAGTGCCAGAGTCGACTCTGAACTTCCAGTAGTCGACTCGAGGACTATTCTTTTGACTCTTTCTTTAAATTTGCTCCTCTAAGTTGATTCCTTTGAACTTGAAACTTGGGCCAATGAAGTATAGCTTTCTTTCAACTTTTTGAGAGCTTTTGAGGTCTTCTTCTATTCTTCCAACTTGTTATGTTCCTTGCAAAATAAATATCTTTCTTCTTGCAACACAAACATTAGTAATTATACTTCAAGGTTTTGTGATTATCAAAATCAATCTTTGGGTCAGCAATCTTCCCCTTTTTGATGATGACAAAACTTGGAGTATATGCAATCTAAAATAGATTCTGTTTTAGAATTAATGCATAACTAAGTTGCATGAAGTAGAAAACATTCATATTTAAAACATACTTCATGATAATGCTTTAGATTTAATCAGCTTAACACAATCAACATATTTCAATCTAAGCTGATTTGTATTCAATTCAAAACATAAAGCATTATAAGTATATACTCATACTCAAATATTTATCCCCCTTTTTGACAACATCAAAAAGGTTGCAAAGTAATGAAACATTAAGCACAAAGCAGCAAATGATACCATAAAGATAGTTTTCAAATCAAGTGTAGGTGGAACCTTTGTCAAGTTAATTCAAGGAGTATCAAGACTGATATTCAAAAAAGGCATGAATGGAAATCTAACCCATTTTTTTCCCCAATATATTAAGTATTTAGCAACATGAGAGCAATTTAATTAATTTTCAGAGTATAAGATCAAAACTTAAAAAAAATATAACATCATGTTGGATCATTAATTCTTAATGACTTCAAAGTTCTTATATGATAATAAAAGCATTCGGGCACAAATACCAAAATATGAATTCATGCAATTTATGATATATCTTAGGGCATACATAAAAGTCAAAGCTTTGAAAGTTCTTTTAAAGCGCTTTTAAAGACTTTTTTTTATTCCTTTAAAAAGAAGCACATTTTGATACATATAAAAATGAATTGGCATAAAATTGAAGTTCTAAAGAGTAAACCAATAAGAACTCATTAGTGAATTTCAAAATAGATTTTCTAATAAAGACAGATGGAATTCATATTCAAATAATTTTCAGAACAGCTGATTTGCCGATTAGGTGCGTTTTAAAATCTATAGATCTATCATATGTAGCAGCTACTTTTAAATTTGTATTCATAAGAGATACTCAAAGAAATTCAACACATTATTCTCCCTCTTTTTTCATTAAACTAGAGGCTCTTAAGATCATTTGTTTGAATTGCAATTTGGTTCATGATTGATGCATAAAATATATTAACCAAATAGTAAGCCTCAAGGTGTATCATAAAGATTTTCAGATTTAAATTTCAGATGATACATATTGGAGAGTATTAGGATTACTTCTCATTTAGTATTCTTTCTCTCTCCTTTAGTTATGGATTTATGCGATTAAGTTCCATATGATTTCGCCTCCTGAAATTTTCTTTCTTCCCTTTAATTGAGCATTCCATTTAAGAGTTTAGAATTTGAAGATAATTTTCAATAAAACATTCAAATTGTTAATCTTGAAAATATGTTTTCTACAAATTTCGGCATATTTTCAACTTAACCCATTGAGAGCATATTTGTAAGTATCAAATCATATTCATTTGAGATAATAAATGCTCTATAGAATTAAACTCAAAGTATAGGCGATATATAACTAAGACAAGTAATGGCAACACAAAGAGGTTCATCAAAATTAATTCATAAAATATTCAAGGTATGCATGATATGATGGTGACTTTTGAATAAGATGCAAAATCTAGAGAGATTAATATGTCTAAAGCTCCCCGTCAAAAGATGCATTCTTCTTTAATCATTCTTTTCTTTTTGTTGAATTTCAGATTTTTAATGATAAGCGTGAATAAAATTGAAATTCTATGATATCAAGAATGTAAAGTGATCTAGAATTTTTCAAAATTTATAGCAATCACTCTTTTTCTTCTTTCAAGAACAAGTTATGCTTCCTCTTAATCTTTGAAAAATTGTACTGAAATATTAATCAGAAAATAATTCATTTGAAGTTCAATTTCTTTCAAAAGAAATTACATTTTCTTTCTTTTAAGAGTCATTTGAGTGAGCTGAAATATTTCTAGCTTTAAGATCATTCACTCTTCTTAAAAAAAAAATTTTCTTTTAATGATAGAGGCCCTTATTATACACGAGAGAAAACATATAGATGATCATTGAAGTGTATATTTATAGAACTCAATTTTTTAATCATAGTTTCACAATAATGTATACATAAGTACAATGAATCTTTTTAATATCAAAATAAAATCATATATTTAAAAACATTTGTTCGCAATCAAGATCATTGAAAAATACATCATTTAGACCAATTTTAGTACATTTTAAAGATAAGAATTGATATGTTTCAGATGCGTATCGGAGCAACCAACCAAGGCATCAAAATTAATTTTGTTTTTCTTAAGTTAGAATTTTTATTTGGAAATCATATTGAGTTATTCTCCTGAATGATGCGATTATTGAAGCATATAACTAAGGTTACAAAGTTGTAACGATATAAGCATTTTTAAATTAAGTTTAAACTTTTATACAAAATCGGATTCTGAACTTCATAAAGAATTTTCAAGGAAGCTTTCAGGATTATAATTTAAGATATGCATCTTTTACATTGTAGCTCATCTTAAATTATTAAGATTGAAAATACATATTTCAAACACATTAGAGCATATTCAGAATCTACGTATTTAATATTGAGTTTCGATACAAATTAGAACATTATGCATCAAAGTTAGGCAAGTTGAAGGATAAAACAAAATCAATTTATTTTTTCTAAATAGAGATATTCTTCTCTTCTCCTTTTTACAAATTTATTCAACTTTCAGATTTCAAAGATGATCATGAATGACAAATCTTAATTTCTTTTAATAATACCAAAAAAAAAATTTATGTAGCATTTCAAACATTCAATCAAATTATCCAAGCATGGAGCATTACAAAATATTGAGAATCTATAATTCAAAACATCATGCCACATGCAAAATATATTATGTGTTAAGTCATGCATTAAAATATTAAGAATAAGCATGTCAAGGATCAAAATCAATTCTTTTCAAATAAACTTTCCCTATTTAAATATAATCTTGCACTGATTTCTTCCTTAAGGTGTATTTTCAAGTGATTAAAACTTGACTTGATTCTTCTTATATACTTTCATTTACTTTGTCATTCATTTCTTCATTTTTTTTTAATTTCTTTCTTTAATCAATTAATGAACATTTTGATTTTGTTTTTCGTTTTTACTTTCTTATGCTCTATACTCTATTTGCTGCCTATCCGGTGGAGTTGGAAGGGGCACGAGGTACTACCACTAGCCTTCCTCTTGTGCCGTCCCTAATATACCCTACACCGAATAGTTGGGTCAAATAGTGCCAGGTACTACCACTAGCCTTTCCATTGGCACCATTCCTATGATAAGTAATATAGAAAGGTTAAAATGTTCACTTCAAACTTCTCCTGTTTAAGTATAATTAATTACGAATTTTATCCCTTCCAAAAGAATGCTCACACAAGTCTCACAAATGTGCCGAATATATTTTGCTTGTTTTGTTTTTTCTTAAGATTGGAGTATTTGCCTTCACTTAGATTTTACTTTTCTTGAATAATGTTCATTTTCTTTTCTTTATCTCTCTTTCTTTTTATTATTCTCAAGTAATTTACATGAAAGAGCAGAATAAAGAAATAATCTTATGTATCATATAGATGTATATCATGCAAACAATATTTTCATTATGCTCAAGGATTCATAGCTTCTCACAAGTTATTTTAAACTAAAATTTTAAGCATAAACTTGTGTATTTCATGGTTATGACATAGGCAAAGATATAGTTTAGTTTGGGCAAACCATGAAACAATTTCTAAAAGCATAAGTCAATCAAGACATATATAGATATAATATTAATAAATTAATAATTAAAGACTTTAATCATGCCACAATAAGATTTAAGTTATTGACTTTGCTCAGCTAATTTATGAAAGAGGTATCCAAAATTATCGATTCATTCTCCATTCCTCAAGTCAAATACCTACTAGAAGGTCCCCTTTCTTGTTTGCATGTGAATATTTATTGTATCTTACGTGGAGGTGTCCTTCAAGTTGAAATTGTTAGATGTATGCCCTAGAAGCCAATTTTGGCTGACATATTATTAATTCTGGAACATAATTTGTATTTGACTTTATTATTATTAAATAAATAAAAGGCATCTTTTTCATTCATATTGTTTATGTGTCAATGAATCGTCCAAGAATTAATAAGATGATGATGCATATTCCTAAGAGTTAAGAATTTGAGCCATGCATTATTGATGATTAATTTCTGAATGCTCCTGATCGATGGATCATCACGAGGGCGGTGATCGATCCGATGAGATCAGTGCACACATTACTTTCCTTATGGATGGACAAGACTCGAGTCCACGGTGTGGGGACACTGAAGTAATAGTGCAGGTGCTTGTTAGAGAACAAGGATACTGAGCGTGACCAATACAAGAAGTCACTTGGATGTCTATCCACTCGTCAATGACTTGCTTGATGTTGCAGTAGTGTGACTGATCCTTTGACCTACAATGCTTCAGCTACTCACAGTGAGGTTATTGTAGTTTGACTGCACACATACATGGTCTCTAGCCATATGGGTCCATGCAGTGTAGATTGGCTGCAGTAGGTTCACTGTAGGAGTAGGGTATGCACCTATAAGGAATCTATCGACCTTGATAGATAAGGAGAGATCCTATGTGATTTATAAGACTGAGTTCGTAAGACCTCGGCCGGGGCAGATTGCACAGTAGAGAAAGAGTTCTCCGCTCTCGAACTTAAGTCGAATAAATCTTGACATATGACAGACGAAGGGGTTTGACGAGTTATCCATGACCTCCGTCCTGTAGGGATCCACGATAGAAGGACTGTATCACATGATAACTACACCTAGAAGTTCACCATTCTATTCTGCTGGGTAGCCACTACATGCTGCTAGGTGTCACTGGTGGATGGTGGGACTCACAGGGATTATCTCGATGATCGATTAACCCTAATGAGTAGAGTTGGAATCGTTCCAATCCATTGAAAGGAGTTTTCAATGATATTGTGATAGAGATCATAATATATCTCACTACCAGTCAGAATAGAACCTATGGGGTCACACACACTAGAAGTATCGACCGATCCGATGGTTGGAAAGTGATTATGAATCACGAGTAATCAATTCGATTGATAATAAGTTGAAGAAGGAATGGGAATTGATTAATTAGACTTAAAACACGAATCCTACTTCGAGTAGGATTCCTAGAGTCCTAATTGGATTAGGACTGGAAATCCTAATTGGAGTAGGACTGGGATTCCTACTTGGAGTAGGATTCCTACAATCCTAATTAGATTAGGAGATTTGAATTAAAATTGGATTCCTACTTGGAATAGGATTCCTAGAGTCCTAATCGGATTAGGACTTCGGATTCAAATTAGAGTCCTAGTTGGATTAGGACTAAAATTAAATAAGTCCTAATTGGATTAGGATTTCTTAAGTCCTAATTAATTATTAATCTAATGAATCAACATGACTCCTAATTGGGTTAGGATTGAAGAGTTCAATTGAGTCATGGTTCATTCAAGTTCTAATTGGATTAGGACTAGTATAGATTGAACCCAATTGATTCATAATTTGGTTAATCCTAATTAGATTAGATCTAAACCATGAGAAGGACACCTAATCCTCCTTGGAGGAGGATTAGGTTAACCAAGTAAGAGGGGCATAAGCCCCTCTCCTCTTGGTTGGTGCGGCATGAAGAGAGGGAGCCGGCGCCCCCTCTTGGAAATAAGTCAAGGGCTCCTAACTTGTAGGAGCCCTTCATGACTTTAAAAAGGGAGGTGGGCGGCTGACCTAGGGCATCATTAGAAGCCCTCCTCCTCTCCAATTCGTGGCCACCCTTCTCTCCTCTTGGATCAGCCGCAAGCAAGAAGGAAAAGGGCCTTGATAGTCTTCTTCTTCCTCCTTCGTTTGGGATTCAACACAAGGAAAAGGAAAGGCTACATCTAGCCTTTTGGATCTTCTCCCTTGATCCCTTCATCTTCTTCCTCCTCCCTCTATCATTCAAGAGTTGAAGTAAAGGAAGGTGATCAGCCATCAAAGTAATCTCTGCAAGGGAGCTAGCACCCCGGGGAGATAGAGAGCTTGGATTGGTCCTCTGCTTCGTGTGGATACCCGTAGAGGCCGGGCACTTAAACGGCTTCAAGCGAACCTTCATCCAAAACCACGATCATCAGTTTGCGGTGATCATCTACCCGCACAAAGTGAAGATCTGATCTTCCTAAAGGTTCTAAAAATTTTAATTCTTATCTATCTACGAACGGTTGCTGAAACAACGTTCATGCGATGAACGGTTGATCCTGCTTATGCCGATTCCGCTGCCATCTGATTTTGTTTTGAATTTTCTGCGGCATGGGCGGATTCCCAACAGTGGTATCAGAGCCTAGGCTTCGTAGATTAAGGTAAGAATTAATTATCTAAAGGCATCTTAGATCTGAAAATTGAAGGATTATGTGTGCTGAAAATTTCTGCATGCAGATTTTTCAGAGTTGCTGAATTTTTGCATGCTGATTTTTATGTGATAAGATGATGATTCTAATTGCATTGTTAATGAGACTACAAAGTTTAGAATCATGATTAGCATGATCAGCAACCTATGTCATAACATAATCAATTAATTATCAGATCTAAAAATTATAATTGCTGCATATGGTGATGATCATAGGATTCAAACCCTTTTGGTATTAAATGTAAAGACCTGCGATGTAATCTGCAATGTCATGTAATTTTTCAGATGCTTGCATGCATCTTATTTGATGTTTTGAGAGGCCTGCGTGCCTCCTAAAAGAAGATGTAATTTATTATTATTTTTATTTTACATCTGGTTGTATTTCTGTGATGTGATGTACGTCTACGATCAAGTTAAAGACAAGGCATGAGATGAACAGGGGTCTAAGCGGTTGATGGCGATTGGATCAAGAGTTGGTCAAGGATCGAATCAAGGAGGCTTGGAACCAATTCAAGAGTTGAAGACCAGTTGATCGATTGACGTGCATGTGCTTGTAATATGACTTAATTAGAATCCATGATCATCACCTATTTAAAGTTTAGTTTTACTTAATGCTGTGATTATAACTGCCTGCAATGTGCCATTTGCATGTGATGTGAATGAGAGTTGGGTAGATAGGTTTACATGTGATGTAGCAAACCCAATGAGACCTAAACTAAAACCTCCTCAATCAAGTCGAGAGTGAACCAACATGAGCAAGTCATATTAGATTAATTGATCTAATTGGTGTCTAGGAAAGCATGAAAGGTGGTTACTTAATTAGGACCTTACTCTCTGAGTAAGGGGAGCCTCCCACCTGCTTACCTGGCCAATTGTTCGATTACCTCTTATGAAGAGCTCAAGTTGCAAACACTCAGACCTGATTAACCAATATTAAGTTAATAGGTCTTCCACTGTAGTAGAGCTGCTAAGGTCTTTCTGATGTTGATTTGTCTCGGCTGGATACAGTGGTCAAGTTGCATCGGGGGGCTGGACCTCTCTATAGACATGAGATGTTGTAGGGTAAAGGTGGGGTTGGGCACCAATAACTGTTAAGTAAGGGCCCAATGACGACTTTATTCCTACGGTTATACGGTGGGTCTGACTTAACTAAAAAATTGGACCAATAACTGTTAGGTGAGGTCTTCATGGTTTAGAGACCAAGTTGCACTGCAACATGCTTGAGAAGCATTGTACAAGAGTTGTACACTCATCCATCTATGTGTCACCAATAACTGTTAGGTGAGGTGCCATGTAGATTGGTGAGACCGCAGTACCTACTAGAAACCCTAGTCGCATAGGATTTCCGTTTTCCTACCAGGGAGTGTGAGGAATTCGAGAAAATAGTGGGAGGTACATTTGTTCTAAAAGACCTTAGAATAGATTAAGGATCAAGTACAAAAATCTAACTAGAATCTTTACTCTCTGCAGATCATAATGTCTACCTCAAATCCTTTGACTCATATTCTTGAGACCAACCGATTGACTGGAACCAATTACAAGGACTGGCTAAGAAACCTCAAAATTGTTTTGAACTGCGAGAAACGGGGCTACATACTCAAAAATGATATTCCTAGACTACCAGCACGTCCTACTGATGATCAACATGTGACGCATCAAAAGTGGACGGATGATGACATCAGAGTCAAGCGTGTTGCCCAAGGTGACAACCCAAGAGTGGGGGTGAATTGGGTCTTTTAAAAACTTTTCAACTACTTCTAATCTTTTAGAGTTAATTAAGCTAAGTTGTATGGATGCATAGTGGAATTTAAACTTAGCAAGAGTATGATTCTAATCTAATCAACTATTAAGCAGCGGACTCAATAAAAGATTAGTCTAAGTTTACCCGTATGCAATTCAATACAATGAGTCTTAATGCTGTTATATTGAATGAGACTTGATTAAGTAAATTGAATATGCTTGCAACTAGAGGATGCACGGAGAAGAGTTAAGCAAGCAATGTATCTAAGTAAGTAAGTGAGTGAGGAAGTTAGATAACAAAGAGCATCACAAACACAACAAAAGTATAGTGGTTCGGTGCATCCCAGCACCTACATCCACTCCCCAAGACCTCTTGGAAATTTTACTATAATCCTTCAGATTAAAGTCGGTTGTTTTACAAGCTCACAACCCAACTTGTTGTTTTGCGAGATCACAACGAACTCGGTCGGTTTTCACAGGCTCACCGACTAGAACCAACCGATTGTTTTCACGGGCTCACAATCCAACCCAGTTGGTTTTCCCAAAGGCTCACCAACCACAACCTTACAACGATTGTTTTCCGGGTTCACAATCAACCCAGTTGGTTTTCCCCAAAGGCTCACCGACCACAACCTTACAACGTTGGTTTTTTCTTTAGCTCACCAACAAACCTTAACACCGTTGGTTTTTCCTTTGGCTCACCAACAAACCTTAACCCCTTGAGTCAATCCCTTGATTGAATCAAGTTACAAGATATTACACTAAGAATTTAAAACAAATACAAGCTTCTTAACTAAGCAAATAAAGCAAATATAAACAAATGGAGTAAAGAGAAGCTCTCAAACGAATTTTGAAGATGAAGGAACTCGGCCTTCTTTACTTGACCCTCTTCTGATTTGGCACGAGGTAGAGGATCACTGAGGCAGCACACGGATGGAGAGGAAGCTTTGGGATTCACTTGGATGCTCTTCTTCTCTCTATTTCGCTTTGGATGGCCCTTTTGTGCTTATGGGAGATTTTTCTTGTAATCTCTTTGAGATCTCTTCCCTAAATGTTCTCTCCCACTTCCATACCTTCTTCCCTAGCTCTCCTCTTGATTTTATAGCTTTAGATGGCGTGGAAACAAGAATCTAGCCGTTAGAGACAAAAATAGAGCCGTTGGACACAGTCTGTACCTCCTGACAATATTTCCGTTGGGATCGGAGTCGACTCGCGCGATCTGGAGTCGACTCGCCTGTTGCAGGAGTCGACTCGTGCTTGACTGGAGATGACTCGGCCACTGTTCCAAATTTGAATTAATGTGCATGCCTTGTCTTAGAGTCGACTCGGACCAAACTGGAGTCGACTCGCCAATAGCTGGAGACGACTCGGGCACTTGGGGGTCGGCTCATTCTCAGAAATCCAGAGGACATATTTTCTGATTTTCTTCCTCGAGTCGACTCGGATTCTCTTGGAGTCGACTCGGCTCTCAGAGCCCGAAAACTGATCCTCTGTCTTTGGAGTTGAACTACCTCGGACTCGACTCGGACTTTGCGGGAGTCGACTCGGCTCTCAGTGTCCGAAATTGTCTCTCTGACTTTTTGCCTTGCTTTTTCCTGGGAGTCGACTCTTGCACAATTAGGAGTCGGCTCGCCTGACTTCGGAGTCGACTCGTGGTCCTCTGGAGTCAGCTCGGTTGCAGGGTCTAAAATTCATTATTTTGTCTTTCCTCTATTACTCTTTTGAGTCGACTCGGAAACGTTGGGAGTCGACTCGGCATGTATCGGAGTCGACTCGAATTTTCGAGGAGTCGACTCGAGAACTATTCTTTTGAATTTTTTTTTAGAATTTGTTCCTCCAACTTGAATACTTTAAACTTGAAACTTGGGCCAATAAATTGTAGCTTTCTTCCAACTTTTCTTGAGAGCTTTGGAGGCCTTCTTGTATTCTTCCAACTTGTTATGTTTCTTGCAAAATAAATATCTTTCTCCTTGCAGCACAAACATTAGTATTTATACTTCACGGTTTTGTGATCATCAAAATCAATCTTTAAATCAATCTTTGGGTCATCAGTCTCCCCCTTTTTGATGATGACAAAACTTGGAGTATATGCAATATAAAATATATTGTGTTCTAGAAGTAATGCATAGCTAAGTTGTTTGAAGTAAAAAATATATATCCTTAAAATATACTTCATGATAATGCTTTTAGATTTAATCTTAACATAATCAACACATAAAGCATTATGAGCATATACTCAGATATTTCTCCCCCTTTTTGACAACATCAAAAAGATAGTGAAACATTAAGCACAAAGATAAGAATGCTCAAGGCAATAATGTTAGAAAGAGATAAATGAGCATAGATCAGAGCCATTTAGGATAATTTCAGAGCAAATTATGATGAGAGCACATCGAATGTGATTCCAAGGATAGTTTTCAACTCAAGTGTAGATGGAATCTTTCTTAAGTTAATTCAAGAAGTACCACAAATGATATTCAAGGAAAGTACGAATGAAAATCTAACCTCTCTTCAATAATAAGTATGAAAGCTTGTTCATTTAAGATCTTTTGCCCAATATATTAAGTATTTTAGCAACATGAGAGCAATTTAACTAATTTTCAGAGTATAAGAGCAGTATATTAAGTATGATTGCAAAGTTCTTTTATGGTGTAAAAATATTGTGGTATAAATGCCAAAAACATGAATTCATGCAATTTATGATATATCTTAGAGCATACATAAAATTCAAAGCTTTGAAGGTTCTTATAAAGACTTTAATCCTTTAAAAAAGAAGCACATTTTGGTACATATAATAATGAATTGGCATAAAAATTGAAGTTCTAAAGAACAAGCCAATAAGAACTCATTAGTAAATTCCAAAAATAGGTTTTCTAAGAGATACTCAAGAAAATTCAACATATTATTCTCCCTCTTTTTCATTAAGTTAGAGGCTCTTAAGATCAACTGTTTGAATTGCAATTTGGTTCATGATTTATGCATAAGATATATTAACCAAATAACAAGCCTCAAGGTGTATCATAAAGATTTTCAGATTTAAATTTCAGATGATACATATTGGAGAGCATTAGGATCACTTTTCATTTAATATGCTTTCTCTCTCCTTTAGTTATAGATTTATGCGATTAAGTTCCATAAGATCTCTCCTTCTGAGATTTTCTTTCTCCCCCTCAATTGATCATTCCATTTAAGAGTTTAGAATTTGAAGATAATGTTCAATAAAATTGTCATTCTAAAAAAAATATATTTTCTATAAGTTTCAGCTTATTTTCATAAGACTCAATGTTTGAGATAAGACAACCTTTATAGAACTCATCTCAAGGTATAAACTTATTATATAATTAAAGCAAGTCTTGCAATATAAGGAGGTTCATCAAAATCAATCCATAAAAATCAAGGTATGAGATACTGAATATCTAAAGCTCCCCCTCAAAAGATGCATTCTTCTTTAATCATTCTTTTCTATTATTGAATTTCAGATTTTAATGATAAACGTGAATAAAACTGAAATTCTATGATATCGAGAATGTAGAGTAATCTAGCATTATTCAAAATTTGTAGCAATTACTCTTTCTAATCCTTCAAGAACAAGTTATGCTTTCTCTTAATCTTAGAGAAAATGTATAGAAATATTAATCAGAAAATGATTCATTTGAAGCTCAGTTTCTTTCAAAAGCATTTACATTTTCTTTCTTTTAAGAATCATTTGAGTGAGCTGAAATATTTCTAGCTTTAAGATCATTCACTCTATATATATATTCTGATGGAAGTCTTTAAGAATGTAGGAGAGAAAAATATATAGATGATCATTGAGGTATATATATTTATAGAACTCAATTTCTTAATCATAGTTTTTCAGCAATGTATACATGAAACACAATAAAACTTTTTAATATCAAAATAAAATCATATATTTAGAAATTTTTGTTTGCAATCAAGATCATCGAAAGACACATCATTTGGACCAATATTAGTACACTTTAAAGATAAGAAATGATATGTTTCGGATGCGTATCGGAGCAATCAACCAAGGCATCAAAATTAATTCTGTTTTTCTTACATTAAGATTTTATTTAGAAATCATATTGAGTTTAAGCTTTTATACAAAATTAGATTCTGAATTTCATAAAGATTTTCAATAGAGGCTTTCAAAGTCATAATTTGAGATATGTATCTTCCACATTGTAGCTCATCTTAAATCATTACGATTGAAAACACATATTTCAAACATATAAGAGCATATTCAGAATATTTGTATTTATGTTGAGTTTTGGTATGAATTAGAACATTATATACCAAAGTGATTCCCAAAATAGAGATATCCTTCTCTTTCTCCTTTTTACAAATTTATCCAATTTTCAGATTTTAACGATGATTGTGAACGACAAATCTAAAATTTCTTTTCAATAATACCAAACAAAAATTTTATGTAGTATTCCAAACATTCAATCAAATTGTCCAAGCATGGAGCATTACAAAATATTGAGAACCCATAATTCAAGACATCATGCCACATGCAAAATATATTATGTGTTAAGTCATGCATTAAAATAACAAGCATGTCAATGATCAAAATCAATTCTTTTCAAATAAACTCCCCCTATTTAAACATACTCTTGCATTGATTTCATCCTTAAAGTGTGTTTTCAAGTGATTAAAAAATTTGACTTAATTCTTTTTATATACTTTCACTTACTTTGTCTTTCATTTTTACTTTCTTATGCTTTATACTCTATTTGCTCCCTATCCGGTGGAGTTGGAAGGGGCACGAGGTACTACCACTAGCCTTCCTCTTGTGCCGTTCCTAATATACCCTACACCGAATAGTTGGGTCAAATAGTGTCGGGTACTACCACTAGCCTCCCCATTGGCACCATCCCTATGATGAGCAATATAGAAATGTTAAAAAGTTCACTTCAAACTCTCCCTGTTTAAGTGTAATTAATTACGGATTTTATCCCTTCCAAATGTGCCGAATATATTATGCTTGTTTTGCTTTTCCTTAAGATTGGAGTATTTGCCTTTACTTAGATTTTACTTCTCTTGAATAATATCCATTTTCTTTTCTTTATCTCTCTCTCTTTTTGTTATTCTCAAGTAATTTACATGAAAGAGCAGAATAAAGAAATAATCTTATGTATCATATAGATGTATATCATGCAAACAACATTTTCATTGTGCTCAAGGATTCATAATTTCTCACAAGTTATTTTAAATCAAAATTTTAAGCATAAACTTGTGTATTTCATGGTTATGACATAGGCAAGGATATATTTTAGTTTGGGCAAACCATGAAACAATTTCTAAAAGTATAAGTCAATCAATACATATATAGACATGATATCAAAAATTAATAATTAAAGACTTTAATCAGGTCATAATAAGATTTAAGTTATTGACTTTGCTCAATTAATTTATGAGAGAGGTATCTAGAATTACCAATTCATTCTGCATTCTTCAGTCAAATACCTACTAGATTTCTTAGGTATGAACTTTTGGCTGAAGAAGGTCCTCTCTCTTGTTTGCATGTGAATGTTTATTGTATCTTACATGGAGATATCCTTCAAGTTGAAATCTCTCACTTTCTTGCTCAAGGATCCTGCATTATTAACAAAATTCTTTTTTTTTCTTGAAGGAAAGTCATTAGTTTCTTCAAGATACAAACCATTCATCCAACATATTTTTAACTAGGTGACTCAATATGAGATATGACAATAGTTGAATATTGAGTCACTTTACTCAAGAGATTGCCTAAATATAAGCAAGCACATATCACTTGAACTAAAGAGATAGTTTCATTAACCAAGATGGTTCAAGGACAAGCATGTGAGGCAATAAGAAGATTTATCAAGGTCAAATCAATTTCTTATTTTCAAAATTAATTTAGTTTAGATTTTATTTGCTTAAGATAATTATCAATAAGACACGCTAGCTAAGTTTTAATCAACTTATCTTAAACAGTTGTTTCTATCAAAATTCAGATTATGATTTATTTGTTATCAATAAAATATGATTCATTGAAGTTAGATTGAAGTCTTGCACAAGGGCACATAATGAGCATACAATCTGGTCTACTAGCTGTATAATAAAATAATTATTCTATCATGCTTCAATACAGCTTTAAAACAATAGATCTACTTTGCTCATCCTTTTCAAATTCTACAAGATGGGGTCATAGACATACCTTCTTCATGCCAATCTTCTATAAGAGTTTTCTTGTGGACAAACTTTGGTCAATGAAGATCCCCTTTCTTGTTTGTCATAATTTGGAGTTCGAGAGAAAATGTTAATTCATTCATCATACATATTTCAAACTCACCTTGCATGAGCTTAGTAAAATCTTCATATAGATCTTCATTTGTAGAACCAAAAATGATGTCATCAATGCATACTTTGAGCAAATAAGATATCACAAATTCTTCTTTTTAATGCATAGATTTATCACTATTACTTTCTATCAAAAAGGTTACTTAAGCTTTTATATCATGCTTTTGATGCTTGTTCCAAATTATATATTGCTTTATCATATTTGTAATGAGTGTTTTCAAATATGGTGGTTATTTAACATATATCTTCTTTAATAAAATAAGCACATAGGAGTCCATTCTACACATTCATTTGATAGAATATAAAGCTCATAAAGCAAGCAAATGATAATGGTGATCTTTACTTCTAATCATGCAAGAATTTCATCAAGATCTATTTCATCTTTTCTTGATTTAGTCTTTTAGTAGTTGATAAGTGCTAAATAATGCATAAATTAATATCTTATTCATAGCACTTATCATTATTTTAATTCATATATTTTGTAAATTCAACTAAAAATTTGTGTTACCTTCATCATTGCATTTTAATTAGAAATAATTCAAGTTTGATCATTTTTATTGATCGAATCTAATCTATGCAGGTCGAGTCTAACTTATTTGGGATGATCACTGAACCTGAATCGCATGCACCCCATGAATCGGACCCTCTCAGATTTCCGATTCAGTCTAACTCATCTGTTTCTTTCACATCCAATCGAGTTCAACCTTTCGTTTATATTTCAACCTTCTTTCCTAAAACCTCCCACGTTGCACTATTTGAGCCCGTATCACATCCTAGAATAGTCTTCATCTCGGTTGAAATCAGCCATTCAAGTCATTCCATCATCCATATCATCTTCATCTATGAATTAATTCCCCTGCTTTATATCTCGTGCATGTTCTCTCCTCCCGCATCTTTCTCATCTTACTTATCTTCCACGCGTCTTCAGCCATTCCCAATATTCCCTGTTCCACGTCCTCCCATCCATGTCAGAAGAACAGAAGCTTCCATCCGCAAAGAACGAAGCCGTGTACCCCTTTGGAACAAGGAACGCAACCACATATCAAATCTTCCTTCACCTCACCAGCATCTAAATCCCATCCCCCAGCTCATCCCGCCTTCATCCCATCTGCTTCAGCGAACAGAACCCAAGTCTTCATCGATCCAGCCATATCCTCCCTAATCATCCGCGATTCAAGGGATCAGCTCCCAGTTCCGTTCCCAACAACCATCAACATCCCCTGTTACGTGTAGCATCCCGTCTTCATCGCCAACCAAACTCCCAGCTCACGAATCATTTCTTCCCTTCATCCATATCAAAAAGAATCCTAGGAACTCAACTTCCCAGCCGTTCCGCTTCCCCTGTTTCATCATTATCCCATCTCCCCTTCCGGATTAACTCCCAGCTTCATCCCATTCAAATTCCTTCTCCGAAGCTTCTCCAGCTAGATTCCCTCCACGGATGAACATCTCCCAACGTCCAGCTTCATCTTCCCGAGATCCCAACTCCAAGCGCCCACATCTTCGGCAGTCCAAAGAACAAATCCAAACCTCCACGAACAGAGTACGACGGCAGTTTCATCCTCCCGATTCTTCCGGCACCTCATCTAAGCCGTGAACAGCACCCAGCATCTTCCGGATGAGCATTCCATCTTCTTCTGACTTCTTCTCATCCACAAATCCGAACCAAATGCATAACAGAGCACCCTTATCCCAAGGAACAGACCCGTATGTGATCTTCTCCCCTGTTTCACGCATGGCCAGCCGTTCCCAAGCTTCACGGAAACTTCATCTAAATTGCCAACCGAATCGAGTTCATCCTCCCGTGATCCACTCATCTCCCAGCTGCATCCATTTGATTCCAGCTCCATCCTTGCGAGTTTCACAGCATCCAAACATCCCCTGTTTCTCCACGACTAGGCTTCTTCCACGTCCACCAGCGAGGGATTCTTCCCAGCCAAAGGAAATCAAACATCGAACCGAGCCATATCTAAGCACCTTCATTCCGTTTTACTCCAAGCGTCTGCATATCCATGGGATAAACTCAAATCCCAGCTTCTCTTCCGGTTCGATCCCATGAAATCGCTAACGTCTCAGCTCATCTTCCCACGCGTCCGGCTTCACGCGTCTTCTCCTTTGATCCGAACCACAGCAGTCGCTTGATCCCAACGGCAAAGGGTTCATCCTTATCTACATTCGAAACAGAGGAGGGGAGTGGCAGCCTATAAAAGGCCCCAGGGTGAACAGAGGAGGGGGCATTGACGACCGAGAGAAGAAGAGCTCGGGTTCACTGAGAGGAGTTCTCACGGGAAGAAAGAATCAAAGAAGGGAGAGAAGATTTTTGGTTATTTTGGGAATGACTTCCCATAAGAGTTAAGAAGGAGCCATTCTCAAGGGAATCGCAAGAGGGAGAGATGGGAGCCCGCTGCTGTGCTGCTGCTGCCGTCTCCAACTCCATGCAGGGCTGATCTTCTCACTAGGGCCGGATGCAGCCCTAATAAAGGGCCAAGGGTTTTATATTTTGATTTCTATTCTTGGAGTTATATAAACCTTATTTTGCTTCTAATGAATATTTTATTTCATCTCATATTTAATTTCTGTGATTTTAAATATGACGTTTATACAATTGTTCTTCATGATCACTAGGTAAATATAAGATAGTCCATGCTTAAGGAGGATGCGATGTGCTGCCACCTTAGATTAGGGTAGACATTTCATGCTAACTAATGATAGATTATGCCTAAATTACTTTTATGAATTTCTATTGAAATGCTTATTAGGCTTGTAGCCAATTTGCATGTTTATCCAAGAACGAAATAAAATATAAATAACCCTTGTTCCGATGTTAGTGGTGAATTCCATGCCCTAGGTTCTCCCAAACTGATATCATTTTAATTACATTTTTTTAATTAAATTGCTTAGTTTAATAGTCTTCACAAATTCATCCTTTTAAATATTTTTATTTTTAAGAAAACAACTATACCCCAATCCTTGTGGATCGATACCCGTAATCACTATCCTACTAGATACGTGCTATTGCGTGGTCTTTAAAGTTGACTATCAATTTTTGACGCCATTGCCGGGAATTGTTAGCATAGTTATTTTTCTTTTCATAAAAAAAAACTTTCAAAAGAATATATATATTTAAAATAAAATAAAAATATTTTTCTATTTCTGTTACTTTATCTCTTTTACCTCTTACTAATTTTTGATTTTTCTTTTGATTTTTTTTATCAGGAATCGAAGAAGACATCTGGGACGATCAAAAAGGGAATTGCTGGAAAAGAAATGCTGTAGAGGTTTGCCTAAAAAAATAAAAAATTACTGGGGAAATTTTCTTTGGTAACCTCTAAACCTTTCTTATTTAAATTAATTCCCTTTTGTGGTGATTGTTTGATTTTAAATTCAGCAAAAAGTGTGAATGCATGCTTGATACACATACACCAATTAATCCGCACATAGTAAAGGCAATCACCCCAACAAGATAAGAACTGGATTTCATCACCAGATTCTTGCCCAAATTAGGTGAATCAATTCTCACATAGCCATCACGTTAATTAAAATCAATTAGACGTTGGCCCCTAGGGACATTCGAGCTCAATAGGATGAAGATCACCGAAAGTTGCACCAATTTCGCTCTGTGGCTCAGTTGATGTCTAGGCAAGCTTTGTCCTAAGGGAGACAGTTCATCTGTTCGAGGCAAGTAGTTTTTAAGTGGGACCTTTGCGAACGCATTGTGACCCCCCACTTACCTGGGAGCTTACCTGGTCAACTCAGTTCATTAGACCGGATTGGAGGCTTAGGTGCCCTCTTCAAACCAGTTAGGAGCTGTCTAGTGATTTTAGGGTAAACATAAGGAATTGATGTGTGCTTCTTTTAATGCATGCTGGACTGCACTTGACTGATTAGAAGAATATTAGTGTATGCTAGGGTGTCGCTCCAGATCTCCTGAATTAGTACCTTTTGATTCTAAAATAGAGCGTTCTATTAGGGCCCTTCGAGCCAAAATCCGCACCTATAGAACCATAGGATCTACACCACCTGTCAAGATGGCTGAAGAGCACCCCAAGCTGTTGAAGGAGTACTTTACTCCTTCCATTTATACCTCTCCATCTTGTATTCGACTACCTGATACCACTGCTGCTGTACAGTTTGAGATTAAGTCTAGTGTCATCCAAATGCTTCCCTCTTTTTATGGACACAACAATGAAGACCCATACAAATATTTAGATGAGTTCCTTGAGATCTGCACTACTGTTAAAATTCAGAACTTCACTGATGATGCTCTGAAACTTAGGCTGTTTCCTTTTTCCCTTAAGGATAGAGCTAAGCAGTGGCTACATTCATTAGAAGCCAATTCCATTCTTTCATGGGCTCAAATGCAACATGAATTTCTAAAAAAATATTTTCCCATAGGAAGAACAAACCAATTTAGGCGTGCTATCACGAGCTTCTCCCAATCTGATGGAGAAGAATTTCATGAAACTTGAGAAAAATTTAGAGATTTACTCCAAAAATGCCCACATCATCAAATACCCAAATGGCAATTAGTGCAATGTTTCTATGACGGGTTGTCTAAACGAAACCGTCAGATGGTTGACGCTTCTTGTGGGGGTACTTTCATGCTTAAAAGTGAATATGAGGCATGGCAATTGTTTGAGAACCTTAATGAAAATTCCCTCCACCATGCCTCCTCCGCTCGTCAAGCACCCCCGAGTTCTCAAAGAAAAGGAACCATATATGAAGTTAGCCAGTCCATAGGTCTATCTGACAAAGTAGATGCACTATCCCGCAAGTTGGACCAGCTAATGTCTAGAGAACAGTTTCCAAACTTTCCCCAAGCATAAGTTTGTACTCTTTGTTCTAGCCCGTCTCACCCTATTCATGAATGCCCTTCGGCAGCTCAATTCCCTGAATTTGTGCAAGAACAAGTAAATGCTGCCCAAACACAATCCCGACCGGGTAATGATCCATATTCTACCACTTACAACCCGGGATGGCGGAATCATCCAAACTTTTCTTGGAAGCAGCAAGCTTCGAATACTGCCCAACCCTACTCCCAAAATTTTCAAAATCCTCAGAATTTTCAAATCCCACAAAATATGCATCCCTACCGTCCCTCGACTCAATTTCAACACACTCCTCCTCCACCCCATAGAAACACAGCCTTTGAGGAGAAAGTGTTGACCTCCCTTCAAGGTTTGGAAACCATTACACAATTGGTGCACTCTCACACGCAATCTATCGCCAAGCTAGAATCCCAAATGGGGCAACTAGCTAATGCACTGAACAAGCGAGAGGAAGGAAAGCTTCCAAGCCAACCAGTGAGTAATCCTAGGGGACAATACATGGCTCAAGAAAATCAACTAAATACAATTCATCATGAACAAGCCAATGCTTTGACTACCCTAAGGAGTGGACGTGTAGTAGACAATAAGATTGGGGAGGATAACAATAAGGAAGGTAAAGAAGAGGATAGAAATGTGTCAAATGAAAATCTAAAACCTTCTTCTTCTTCTTCATCTAGTCCACCTTCTGCCAAAACTCATATCCCAAAGGCCCCATTTCCTGAAGCTCTTAATTCACCCTCTCCCTTTGGCAAAAAGGGAACTTCACTAGAGGAGATGATGGAGGTTTTCAAACAAGTCAAAATCAACCTCCCGCTTCTTGATGCTATTAGACAAGTTCCCTCCTATGCCAAATTTCTCAAAGACCTTTGTACCCAAAAGCGAAAATCTAGGATACATGTACCTAAAAAGGTCTTCCTAACTGAGCAAGTGAGTTCTATTCTCCAACACAACACCCCACTAAAATTCAAAGATCCTGGTGCTCCCACCATCTCCTGTGTCTTAGGAAATAATTTCATTGATCGAGCACTCTTAGATTTACGGGCAAGTGTCAATCTTTTACCTTACTCAGTTTATGAGAAACTTGGGTTAGGTGAGTTAAAACCAACCTCGGTATCCCTTCAGTTGGCTGATCGATCTGTAAAAATACCACGAGGAATAATTGAAGATGTTCTTGTCAAGGTAGACAAATTCTATTTTTCAGTAGATTTTATCGTTCTTGATATGGAACATGAGCCTAATCCTAAGAAACAAATCCCCGTGATCCTTGGACGCCCCTTTTTAGCTACAGCCAATGCGAGTATAAATTGTAGAACTGGGGTGATGAATATATCCTTTGGGAATATGAAGGTCAAGTTAAATATATTTCGTGCCTCTGATCAACCTGCAAAGGGAGTTGAGTGCTTCCTAATAGACAAAATGGACGATCTTGTAGAAGAAACCCTTCCCTATATTTTGGCAGATAACCCTCTGAAAACATACTTGGCCCATTTTGACTTTGATATAGACAAGGCCATAGAAGCAGTCAACTTCCTGCCCAACAATCAGTCTTCCACAAATTTTCTTCCTTGGAGAACCCCGCATGAACCCGGTATGATTTGATAAGGATGCACTGCGTCTGGCTGAAGACGTTAAACTTAGCGCTTGTTGGGAGGCAACCCAATTCTCGTAGGTTATTTTTGCATATTTTCTTATCGCATTTTTTTTATTTTCTTAACAGGATCCCTCATATTACTGATGCAACTACGGTAAAATGCTTCTATCCTCCATATGCATCATATTTTCATCCAAAATAAAAAAATATATTAAACAATAAAAATAATAATATAATATTCAAAAAAAAACATTGAGAACAATGTTTGATCTAGGTTGGGGGGTATAGGATTCGAATTTTTAAAAGAATTTTTCGCATTTTCACATTTTTAAGTGAATTTCAAAAAAAAAAGTGAATTTCAAAAAAAAAAAACCTAATTTCTATGCCTTAGTGCTGAAATGATAATCACACAAAGTATATAAAATCTAAAAAGCCCAATGATTAGTCAGGAATAAGTCAATTTGAGTTCTTTTCATTAAAAATTCTTTTAGCGAGTTGTAAGATAATTTTTACTTTGAAATTTCATAACACGTATGGCCTGCACTTCTAAGGGTTAGGTTTAACATGATGTTGTTAAGTCTGGTAGCAACCTTGAGTCCTGATGAATCATACCTATCTAATTCACTATTAAAAAAAAAAAAAGAAGCGAATTTACTCAGGTACATCGAAAAGGGCTACCTATTGTCAAAGGTCAGCGGGCTTGCAATGATGCATCCGAGCATAGGTCCGTAGGGGAGTCTTGATGCCTAACACCTTATGCCATCTGGTGTGGGAGTGTTGACTGAATGCTCGTTACATGGAGGAATCATTGCAAGAGTAAAAGTGCGTAATAAATATAAAATAAAAAAATAACAATAAAAAAAATAAAAAAATAAAAAAAAGAGAAAAAGAGAAAATAATATTGACCTTGAAAAAGATGATAGTGTGAAAGCCGTCGTTGTAAAAATTCGAGTAAACTGGAATATTACAGATAAAGCCCATGAGGTATTAAAGTAAACATCCACAACTCTCGAAATCCTGCAAGGTAGGATGATTTTGAATCAGTGATTAGGTCTTATCTGACCAATTCTTGAAAACTACTAGTTTTAGCAGTATTTTGGAGAATCTAAAGCCTTAGCTTGTGTATGGTCCAGATATCACCGAGCACCCAAGTATAAATTAGCCTTATAACTCTCTAATAGAAACTTAATAACTTCAACTTAAATTGCATACTGACATAGGATTTGGGCTGACTTAGTAATTAAAACTTTGTGTGTTTTTGAAATTATTGGCACTTATGCATTTGAAATTAGATTTTATGAAACGATAAAATAAATTCTATTGGGTAAAGACACCAGTTTGTGGGTATCTAAGCCGGAAACCCTCACGAGACAAAACTCGTCCACTAGGGCCACCTAGGGGTATAAAGCCTTATTGCATACGGTAAATGCAATCGCGATTCCTGCGAAAGTGAGTTAGTTTTTTTTTATATTTTGCTCGAGGACTAGCAAAATGTAGGTTGGGGGGTGTGATAAGTGCTAAATAATGCATAAATTAATATCTTATTCATAGCACTTATCATTATTTTAATTCATATATTTTGTAAATTCAACTAAAAATTTGTGTTACCTTCATCATTGCATTTTAATTAGAAATAATTCAAGTTTGATTATTTTTATTGATCGAATCTAATCTATGCAGGTCGAGTCTAACTTATTTGGGATGATCACTGAACCTGAATCGCATGCACCCCGTGAATCGGACCCTCTCAGATTTCCGATTCAGTCTAACTCATCTGTTTCTTTCACATCCAATCGAGTTCAACCTTTCGTTTATATTTCAACCTTCTTTCCCAAAACCTCCCACGTTGCACTATTTGAGCCCGTATCACATCCGTAGAATAGTCTTCATCTCGGTTGAAATCAGCCATTCAAGTCATTCCATCATCCATATCATCTTCATCTATGAATTAATTCCCCTGCTTTATATCTCGTGCATGTTCTCTCCTCCCGCATCTTTCTCATCTTACTTATCTTCCACGCGTCTTCAGCCATTCCCAATATTCCCTGTTCCACGTCCTCCCATCCATGTCCGAAGAACAGAAGCTTCCATCCGCAAAGAACGAAGCCGTGTACCCCTTTGGAACAAGGAACACAACCACAGATCAAATCTTCCTTCACCTCACCAGCATCTAAATCCCATCCCCCAGCTCATCCCGCCTTCATCCCATCTGCTTCAGCGAATAGAACCCAAGTCTTCATCGATCCAGCCATATCCTCCCTAATCATCCGCGATTCAAGGGATCAGCTCCCAGTTCCGTTCCCAACAACCATCAACATCCCCTGTTACGTGTAGCATCCCGTCTTCATCGCCAACCAAACTCCCAGCTCACGAATCATTTCTTCCCTTCATCCATATCAAAAAGAATCCCAGGAACTCAACTTCCCAGCCGTTCCGCTTCCCCTGTTTCATCATTATCCCATCTCCCCTTCCGGATTAACTCCCAGCTTCATCCCATTCAAATTCCTTCTCCGAAGCTTCTCCAGCTAGATTCCCTCCACGGATGAACATCTCCCAACGTCCAGCTTCATCTTCCCGAGATCCCAACTCCAAGCGCCCACATCTTCGGTAGTCCAAAGAACAAATCCAAACCTCCACGAACAGAGTACGACGGCAGCTTCATCCTCCCGATTCTTCCGGCACCTCATCTAAGCCGCGAACAGCCCAGCATCTTCCGGATGAGCATTCCATCTTCTTCTGACTTCTTCTCATCCACAAATCCGAACCAAATGCATAACAGAGCACCCTTATCCCAAGGAACAGACCCGTATGTGATCTTCTCCCCTGTTTCACGCATGGCCAGCCGTTCCCAAGCTTCACGGAAACTTCATCTAAACTGCCAACCGAATCGAGTTCATCCTCCCGTGATCCACTCATCTCCCAGCTGCATCCATTTGATTCCAGCTCCATCCTTGCGAGTTTCACGGCATCCAAACATCCTCTGTTTCTCCATGACTAGGCTTCTTCCACGTCCACCAGCGAGGGATTCTTCCCAGCCAAAGGAAATCAAACATCGAACCGAGCCATATCTAAGCACCTTCATTCCGTTTTACTCCAAGCGTCTGCATATCCATGGGATAAACTCAAATCCCAGCTTCTCTTCCGGTTCGATCCCATGAAATCGCTAACATCTCAGCTCATCTTCCCACGCGTCCGGCTTCACGCGTCTTCTCCTTTGATCCGAACCACAGCAGTCGCTTGATCCCAACGGCAAAGGGTTCATCCTTATCTACATTCGAAACAGAGGAGGGGAGTGGCAGCCTATAAAAGGCCCCAAGGTGAACAGAGGAGAGGGCATTGACGACCGAGAGAAGAAGAGCTCGGGTTCACTGAGAGGAGTTCTCACGGGAAGAAAGAAACAAAGAAGGGAGAGAAGATTTTTGGTTATTTTGGGAATGACTTCCCATAAGAGTTAAGAAGGAGCCATTCTCAAGGGAATCGCAAGAGGGAGAGATGGGAGCCCGCTGCTGTGCTGCTGCTGCCGTCTCCAACTCCATGCAGGGCTGATCTTCTCCCTAGGGCCGGATGCAGCCCTAATAAAGGGCCAAGGGTTTTATATTTTGATTTCTATTCTTGGAGTTGTATAAACCTTATTTTGCTTCTAATGAATATTTTATTTCATCTCATATTTAATTTCTGTGATTTTAAATATGACGTTTATACAATTGTTCTTCATGATCACTAGGTAAATATAAGATAGTCCATGCTTAAGGAAGATGCAATGTGCTGCCACCTTAGATTAGGGTAGACATTTCATGCTAACTAAAGATGGTTTATGCCTAAATTACTTTTGTGAATTTCTATTGAAATGCTTATTAGGCTTGTAGCCAATTTGCATGTTTATCCAAGAACGAAATAAAATATAAATAACCCTTGTTCCGATGTTAATGGTGAATTCCATGCCCTAGGTTCTCCCAAACTGATATCATTTTAATTACATTTTTTTAATTAAATTGCTTAGTTTAATAGTCTTCACAAATTCATCCTTTTAAATATTTTTATTTTTAAGAAAACAACTATACCCCAATCCCTGTGGATCGATACCCGTAATCACTATCCTACTAGATACGTGCTATTGCGTGGTCTTTAAAGTTGACTATCAGTAGTCATCAATTTTTCTTCATTAAGTGCATTTCTGAAAAACTCAATTTGGTTCTAATTATTAACATGTTTTCAGATTGTTATATGTAAAAGATTAACCATATACATATATAATTTGATTTTAGTATCTTGATAATAAATCATTAGTCTCATAAAGAATAAAATGAATTGATATTTCTACAACTATAATCTTTTGATTAAATGTTCCATATGCATTGCTTGATGAATGATATCCAAAAATAGAAATATCTTTATCAGATTTGGCATTATTTTCAAAAGACCATATCAAGCATAACAGATACTACTGAAAAATATGAATGATATGCAATAGATCATTTTCTATTTTTCAGAAGATCAAATGGAGTTTTCATCAAAAATAGATTTAATAGAAACCATATATATGACAAGCAATGATGATAGCTTTTTTTTAAAAAAAAATCATTTAAGTAGATGACTATCATACAACATTGCCTTTTTCATTTCTTCAAGGATTCTATTAATCCTATTTTACTTATGGTGTTCTTGGTTCTGAAACAATTGTATTCAATATTATTTTCTGTGCACAACTTAATACAAAATTGGTTTTCAAAACTATGCCATGATACTTCTTTATTTTCATAGTTTGCAAACCTTTTTTCATGTGAACCCTTTTTGTGAGTTTGTGCCAATATAAAAAATATTTCAATTTGAGTGCCAAGAACAAAACTAATGTAAGCTTTAGAAAACTTAGTGATGGAAACAACATCTTTAGATTTAGAAATTGATTTTTGTTTGTTTCCTTAGTTAACATGCATAGCAAACTTTGACCTTTCAGAAGATAATCTAAGTAAGCCAATGGCAAGGTCTTTTGAGATTAAGTACATACTAGCATGAGTTGATTTTATATGCCAAAGATGGTTTCTTTAATCTTAGTATTCATAGTGCATATATTCAAAGGCATACCAAGTACATAATATCATATCTATGATCAATAAACAATAATGCCATGGATAAAAACTCTCAATCGAGCATATAGAGAATTTATAGAGTTATTCTTAATAAATTGATTTATCATTTAGCAACTTATCCAATAATAAGTAAAGTATAACATAGAAAGATGGAGTGATTTGGATATATTTTCTTTTCATACCAAAAATATCACTTATATCACAAAAATGATTAATACTTGCAAGTTATGTTTTAATCAACTAATAAAGTAATTTCAATACGAGAGGATGCAAGAATTACTTATTTCATTATTTCTTTCATTTAAATCATTCTTCTTAATTATATTTTAAATTCAATTCTTTAACACATGTCTAGAGCACCCATTGTTTAGATAACATCTTTCATTAGAACCTTGGATAGCTAGACATACTTGCTGAAAAATAATCATATTTTCAACTTAGGAACCCAAGCTCTTTTGAGTCCTTGTAGGTTAGCTATAATTGTTCCTTTTGGAACCCATATTTTCTTAATAGCTATTTTGTCCATGAATTTACAGATTTTAGGATTACAAGGGATGTATTTCTGTATCCTCTTGTTGAATTTAACAAACATAGATCTAACATGAGTAGTAGATAAACTTTCAGTTTTCTGTTTTTGCCTTTTAGGTTCATCAAATTTGTAATGTATAGATTTAGGAACAATAGAAGTGATTTTACTTAGCTTTTGTTCCTATTTATCAGTATTATAAGAATCTGTTTTAGAATAATTAAAAACTATTTTTACAAACATATTCTTGAAAGATTTTTGGGTGTACCAAGGTTGATATCCTAATCCAACTTTATCAAATTCAGCTCTTTGATTATTTATCATTAGGTTCAATTTTTCAGAGCTGAAGGTAAATCTTTCAACAACAGGTTTTAATTCGTCAACTTCTTTAGTTAATCTTCTGTTATCTTCTGAAAGTAATTCATTGTTTTTTTTAAGTTTATCATGACTTTCAGTGAGAAGTTGATTTTTTTGATTTAGTTCTTGATTTTCTTTAATTAAGATTTTAGTTTTACTAGTTAGTTTCAGTTTTTCATCTATTAGAATTTGATTTTCATTCTTCAAGTTCTTGTTCTTACAAATAAGTTTCTTATATTCTAAATACAAATCAGAAAAGGCATCGTGAAGTTCATCAAATATAAAATTGCTTTCAGTTTCAACATGTACCTCATGTGCCATGAAGCATGGATTTGCAATATGATACTGCTCTTCTTCTACACATGATGTTTCAGATTTGTTAGTGCATTCATATTTGTCCTCAAGCATATTCCATATTTCTTTAGCAGTCATGCAAGAAGATATGCAATTAAACTCATTCCTATCTAATGCACAATATAATAGGTTCATGGCTTTTGAATTTTGTTGAACCATTTTCTCATTATGACTAGTGTTTGTGTGTGTTCCATTGACTATAATGTTCCATAAATTATAATCAAGTGATTGTATAAAAATGCGCCTGCGTGCTTTCCAATGTGTATAGTTTATGCCATTAAATAGTGGAGGTGTATCAATTAATTATCCTTCTCCTAGAAAACTATCTATTTGAGTTGTCATAATCTTTAGCTCTTGATCGTGAGATCAATAATTAATCTTAGAGCACCTGCTCTGATACCACTTGTTGCCCAAGGTGACAACCCAAGAGGGGGGGGTGAATTGGGTCTTTTAAAAACTTTTCAACTACTTCTAATCTTTTAGAGTTAATTAAGCTAAGTTGTATGGATGCATAGTGGAATTTAAACTTAGCAAGAGTATGATTCTAATCTAATCAACTATTAAGCAGCGGACTCAATAAAAGATTAGTCTAAGTTTACCTAAGTATGCAATTCAATACAATGAGTCTTAATGCTGTTATATTGAATGAGACTTGATTAAGTAAATTGAATATGCTTGCAACTAGAGGATGCACGGAGAAGAGTTAAGCAAGCAATGTATCTAAGTAAGTAAGTGAGTGAGGAAGTTAGATAACAAAGAGCATCACAAACACAACAAAAGTATAGTGGTTCGGTGCATCCCAGCACCTACATCCACTCCCCAAGACCTCTTGGGAATTTCACTATAATCCTTCAGATTACAGCCGGTTGTTTTACAAGCTCACAACCCAACTTGTTGTTTTGCGAGATCACAACGAACTCGGTCGGTTTTCACAGGCTCACCGACTAGAACCAACCGATTGTTTTCACAGGCTCACAATCCAACCCAGTTGGTTTTTCCAAAGGCTCACCAACCACAACCTTACAACGATTGTTTTTCGGGTTCACAATCAACCCAGTTTGTTTTCCCCAAAGGCTTACCAACTACAACCTTACAACGTTGGTTTTCCCTTTGGCTCACCAACAAACCTTAACACCGTTGGTTTTTCCTTTGGCTCACCAACAAACCTTAACCCCTTGAGTCAATCCCTTGATTGAATCAAGTTACAAGATATTAGACTAAGAATTTAAAGCAAATACAAGCTTCTTAACTAAGCAAATAAAGCAAATATAAACAAATAGAGTAAAGAGAAGCTCTCAAACGAATTTTGAAGATGAAGGAACTCGGCTTCTTGTTTACTTGACTCTCTTCTGATTTGGCACGAGGTAGAGGATCATTGAGGCAGCACACGGATGGAGAGGAAGCTTTGGGATTCACTTGGATGCTCTTCTTCTCTCAACTTATGGGAGATTTCCCTTATAATCTCTTTGAGATCTCTTTCCTAAATGTTCTCTCCCACTTCCATACCTTCTTCGCTAGCTCTTCTCTTGATTTTATAGCTTTAGATGGCATGGAAACAAGAATCTAGCCGTTAGAGACAAAAATAGAGCCGTTGGACACAGTCTGTACCTCCTGACAATATTTTCGTTGAGATCGGAGTCGACTCGCGCGATCTGGAGTCGACTCGCCTGTTGCAGGAGTCGACTCGTGCTTGACTAGAGACGACTCGGCCACTGTTCCAAATTTGAATTAATGTGCATGCCTTGTCTTAGAGTCGACTCGGACCAAACTGGAGTCGACTCGCCAATAGCTGGAGACGACTCGGGCACTTGGGGGTCGGCTCATTCTCAGGAATCTAGAGGACATATTTTCTGATTTTCTTCCTCGAGTCGACTCGGATTCTCTTAGAGTCGACTCGGCTCTCAGAATCCGGAAACTGATCCTCTGTCTTTGGAGTTGAACTGCCTCGGAGTCGACTCGGACCTTGCGGGAGTCGACTCGGCTTTCAGTGTCCGAAATTGTCTCTCTGACTTTTTGCCTTGCTTTTTCCTGGGAGTCGACTCTTGCACAATTAGGAGTCGGCTCGCCTGACTTCGGAGTCGACTCATGGTCCTCTGGAGTCGGCTCGGTTGCAGGGTCTAAAATTCATTGTTCTGTCTTTCCTCTGTTACTCTTTTGAGTCGACTCGGAAACGTTGGGAGTCGACTCGGCATGTATCGGAGTCGACTCGAATTTTCGAGGAGTCGACTCGAGAACTATTCTTTTGAATTTTTCTTTAGAATTTGTTCCTCCAACTTGAATACTTTAAACTTGAAACTTGGGCCAATAAATTGTAGCTTTCTTCCAACTTTTCTTGAGAGCTTTGGAGGCCTTCTTGTATTCTTCCAACTTGCTATGTTCCTTGCAAAATAAATATCTTTCTCCTTGCAGCACAAACATTAGTATTTATACTTCAAGGTTTTGTGATCATCAAAATCAATCTTTAAATCAATCTTTGGGTCATCAAAGTGCTATATCGTGGCATCCATGTCCAATGAACTATAATGCCAGCATGAAAATATGAAGACTGCTAGGGACATACTAGCACACCTACAAGAGTTGTATGGTGAGCAGAGTCGCACAGCTCGTTTTGAAGTGTCCAAGAGGCTCTTCAAAATAAAGATGCGCGAGGGGCAGTCCGTCCATGATCACGGTCTGACTATGATCAAGGACCTTGAGGAGCTTGAGAAGCTCGGTATGAACATGCACAAGGAATTGCAAGTAGATCTGATCCTTCAATCCCTTCCTGATTTATTTGGACAGTTTATAGTAAACTACCACATGAATAAGATTGAATGCACTAAGACTGAACTAATAAATATGTTGGTAACTGCTGAGGGAGCCTTGAAAGGTTCAAGGGGCAATGTCCTTACTGCTGAGTTGACTTCTGGTTCCAAGAGAAAGTCTACTTGGAAGAAAAAGAAGCCTGCGAAGAAGCAGAAGAAAGACAAGAAGCTAAAGAAGGAAGTTCAAAAGAAAAAGGCCAATGACAAAGAAAAATGTTTCCGCTGCAATGTCGACGGCCACTGGAAGAGGAACTGTCCTTCATACCTCGAGAGCCTGAAGAACAAGAAAGGTGACACACCTTCAGAAGGTATAGACTTGCTCATAATTGAAACTAATCTAACGGTTTCTTCTACTTCTAGTTGGGTTATAGATTCTGGTTCTAGTGCTCATCTGTGCACTACCATGCAGGGTCTAAAGGAAAGTAGAAGGCTGGCGGAAGGTGCGGTAACCCTTCGGGTTGGCAACGGAGCAAAAGTTGCTGCTGTGGCTGTGGGCACCTACCATCTGCGACTACCGTCTGGTTTTAGTTTATTACTTAGAGACTGCTATTATGTACCTGCTGCTAGCAGAAATTTGATTTCTGTTTCATGTTTAGCACAGGAAGGTCATGTTTTTATATTTGACAAAGACTGCTGTTCTATTTATTTCAGAAATAAAATATTCGCACGTGGTTTTATGCTTGACAGTCTCTATCATTTGCATATGGATGTGTCTGTAAATGTGTCTGAGCAAGAAGTGAATGCCAAAGGATCCAAGAGATCCAGGGACGAGATTAACCAAAAATATTTGTGGCACCTCAGGCTTGGCCATATTGGAGAGAACAGAATGAAAAAAATGGATAAAGATGGGCTTCTCGGCTCATTGACTTCCGAGTCATATCCAGTTTGCGAGTCCTGTCTTCAAGGAAAAATGGCTAGATTGCCCTTTGTAGGACATGGAGAAAGGACCACTGAAATACTTACCCTGATACACTCAGATGTGTGTGGCCCATTCGATGTGCAAGCCAGGGGACGTTATTCGTACTTCATTACCTTTACCGATGATTATTCACGGTATGGGTATGTGTATCTTATGAGACATAAATCTGAATCTTTCAAAAAGTTCAAAGAGTTCAGAAATGAAGTAGAAAAACAAACTGGAAAACCTCTTAAGGCTCTTCGATCAGATCGAGGAGGAGAATACCTTAGTAGAGAATTTCGGGACTATCTCAAAGACAATGGCATAGTCTCACAATGGACTCCTCCAGGTACACCTCAACTCAACGGGGTGTCAGAGAGGAGAAATCGGACTCTATTGGATATGGTCCGGTCCATGATGAGCTTCACTGATTTACCGATATTTCTTTGGGGAGATGCCTTACTTACCGCAGTATATCTACTTAATAGAGTTCCCTCTAAATCCGTTCCTACCACACCGTATGAGATATGGCATGGTAAGAAACCAAGTCTTGGTCATCTCAAGATTTGGGGATGTCCAGCCCACGTCAAAAGACTACAGGCGGACAAACTAGAGGCTAGGACCATAAGTGCTCGTTTTATAGGATATCCTAAAGAGTCATTAGGATACAATTTTTACGTCTCAGAGGATCACAATGTGTTTGTGAGCCGTCATGCTATCTTCTTGGAAAACCAGTTTATCCTTGATAGAGGCAGTGGGAGGAAAATTGAGCTTGAAGAGAAAGTCTCTGAAAAGCAACGAGTCATGGATCCTATAGAACCCATTAATACAGAGCCAGTACACGATGTCCCTCAACCACCTCACAGATCTAGTAGGGTCTCCCATCCTCCCGATAGATACTTAGGTGTATTAGAAGAGGATACCGAGGAAATGTTCCTAGTGGGAGATAGGGATCACATATAGGATCCCAAAACCTACAACGAGGCGATATCTGATATCAATTCCGAGAAATGGTTGGAAGCCATGAAATCAGAGTTAGACTCCATGCGTTCCAACCAAGTCTGGACCTTAGTAGATCCACCAGAAGATATTGTACCTATTGGATGCAAATGGATCTACAAAAGAAAAATAGTTTCGGATGGAAAGGTAGAGACCTTTAAGGCAAGGCTAGTGGCGAAAGGGTATAGTCAACGCGAAGGCATTGACTATCAAGAGACCTTTTCACCTGTAGCCATGCTGAAATCCATCCGAACATTGCTTGCCATTGCAGCATTTCATGATTATAAAATCTGGCAGATGGATGTAAAAACTGCTTTTCTAAATGGATATCTTGAAGAAGATATCTATATGGAACAGCCTCTGGGTTTCACTTCCAGTGATAGAGATCACAAGGTCTGCAAGCTGTAAAGGTCCATTTATGGACTAAAGCAAGCATCTCGGAGTTGGAACACTCGTTTCGATGACGCAATCAAAACGTTTGATTTCATCAAAAATGAAGAGGAATCGTGTATTTACAAAAAGGTTAGTGGGAGTGCTGTCGTATTTCTCGTGCTGTACGTGGACGACATCCTCCTGATAGGGAATGATATTCCCATGCTAACCTCGGTCAAGGTCTGGTTGTCAAAAGAGTTCTCCATGAAAGACCTTGGGGAAGCATCCTATATTTTGGGAATAAAGGTCTATAGAGATAGATCTAAAAGGATGCTTGGCCTATCACAGAAAATGTATATAAAGGAAGTGCTGAAAAGGTTCAGCATGGAAAACTCTAAAAGGGGTCTCTTACACCTAAGACATGGAATTCATCTCTCCAAGAAGATGTGCCCCAACACATCTGAAGAGATTCAACGCATGAGCAAGATCCCTTATGCATCGGCAATAGGGAGCCTCATGTATGCCATGCTATGTACATGACCTGATATAGCCCTAGCTGTGAGTGTCACAAGCAGATATCAGTCGAATCCAGGTGAAGAACACTGGACAACTGTGAAGAATATTCTTAAGTACTTGAGAAGAACTAAAGATTTATTCTTGGTCTTTGGAGGATCATCAGAGTTAAAGGTAGAAGGGGACACAGATTCAGACTTCATGACTGACGTCGATGATAGAAAGTCAACATCTGGATATGTATTCTTGTGCAATGGTGGTACGGTGAATTGGAAGAGTTCTAAACAACCGATCATTGCTGACTCTACTATGGAAGCTGAATACATCGCCGCCTCTGAAGCTGCTAAGGAAGGCTTTTGGTTCAAGAAATTCATTGCGGAATTGGATGTAATGTCATCAGATGCCATAACACTCTACTGCGATAATAATGGCGCCATAGCTCTTGCTAAGGAGCCAAGGTCTCATCAGAAGTCCAAGCATATAGAGCGGCGCTTCCATCTCATATGCGACTATGTTGAGAAAAGGTATGTCGAAGTGCAGAGAGTAGACTCCGCGGACAACATGGCAGACCCATTCACTAAACAGCTAAGTCAGCAAAAGACTGAAGCCCACCTTGAAAAGATGGGACTAAGATATATGACTGATTGGCTTTAGTGCAAGTGGGAGATTGTTAGATGTATGCCCTAGAAGCCAATTTTGGCTGACACATTATTAATTCTGGGACATAATTTGTATTTGACTTTATTATTATTGAATAAATAAAAGGCATCTTTTTCATTCATATTGTTTATGTGTCTATGAATCGTCCAAGAATTAATAAGATGATGATGCATATTCTTAAGAGTTAAGAATTTGAGCCATGCATCATTGGTAATTAATTTCTGAATGCTCCTGATCGATGGATCATCACGAGGGCGGTGATCGATCCGATAAGATCAGTGCACACATTACTTTCCTTATGGATGGACGAGACTCGAGTCCACGGTGTAGGGACACTGAAGTAATAGTGCAGGTGCTTGTTAGAGAACAAGGGTACTGAGCGTGACCAATACAAGAAGTCACTTGGATGTCTATCCACTCGTCAGTGACTTGCTTGATGTTGCAGTAGTGTGACTGATCCTTTGACCTACAATGCTTCGGCTACTCACAGTGAGGTTATTGTAGTTTGACTGCACACATACATGGTCTCTAGCCATATGGGTCCATGCAGTGTAGATTGGCTGCAGTAGGTTCACTGTAGGAGTAGGGTATGCACCTATAAGGAATCTATCGACCTTGATAGATAAGGAGAGATCCTATGTGATTTATAAGACTGAGTTCGTAAGACCTCGGTCGGGGCAGATTGCACAGTAGAGAAAGAGTTCTCCGCTCTCGAACTTAAGTCGAATAAATCTTGACATATGACAGACGAAGGGGTTTGACGAGTTATCCATGACCTCCGTCCTGTAGGGATCCACGATAGAAGGACTGTATCACATGATAACTGCACCTAGAGGTTCACCATTCTATTCTGCTGGGTAGCCACTACATGCTGCTAGGTGTCACTGGTGGATGGTGGGACTCACAGGGATTATCTCGATGATCGATTAACCCTAATGAGTAGAGTTGGAATCGTTCCAATCCATTGAAAGGAGTTTTCAATGATATTGTGATAGAGATCACAATATATCTCACTACCAGTCAGAATAGAACCTATGGGGTCACACACACTAAAAGTATTGACCGATCCGATGGTTGGAAAGTGATTATGGATCACGAGTAATCTATTCGATTGATAATAAGTTGAAGAAGGAATGGAAATTGATTAATTAGACTTAAAACACGAATCCTACTTCGAGTAGGATTCCTAGAGTCCTAATTGGATTAGGACTGGAAATCCTAATTGGAGTAGGACTGGAATTCCTACTTGGAGTAGGATTCCTACAATCCTAATTAAATTAGGAGATTTGAATTAAAATTGGATTCCTACTTGGAATAGGATTCCTAGAGTCCTAATCGGATTAGGATTTCGGATTCAAATTAGAGTCCCAGTTGGATTAGGACTAAAATTAAATAAGTCCTAATTGGATTAGGATTTCTTAAGTCCTAATTAATTATTAATCTAATGAATCAACATGACTCCTAATTGGGTTAGGATTGAAGAGTTCAATTGAGTCATGGTTCATTCAAGTTCTAATTGGATTAGGACTAGTATAGATTGAACCCAATTGATTCATGATTTGGTTAATCCTAATTAGATTAGGACTAAACTATGAGAAGGACACCTAATCCTCCTTGGAGGAGGATTAGGTTAACCAAGTAAGAGGGGCATAAGCCCCTCTCCTCTTGGTTGGTGCGGCATGAAGAGAGGGAGCCGGCGCCCCCTCTTGGAAATAAGTCAAGGGCTCCTAACTTGTAGGAGCCCTTCATGACTTTAAAAAGTGAGGTGGGCGGCTGACCTAGGGCATCATTAAAAGCCCTCCTCCTCTCCAATTCGTGGCCACCCTTCTCTCCTCTTGGATCAGCCGCAAGCAAGAAGGAAAAGGGCCTTGATAGTCTTCTTCTTCCTCCTTCGTTTGGGATTCAACACAAGGAAAAGGAAAGGCTGCATCTAGCCTTTTGGATCTTCTCCCTTGATCCCTTCATCTTCTTCCTCCTCCTCTATCATTCAAGAGTTGAAGTAAAGGAAGGTGATCAGCCATCAAAGTAATCTCTGCAAGGGAGCTAGCACCCCGGGGAGATAGAGAGCTTGGATTGGTCCTCTGCTTCGTGTGGATACCCGTAGAGGCCGGGCACTTGAACGGCTTCAAGCAAACCTTCATCCAAAACCACGATCATCAGTTTGCGGTGATCATCTACCCGCACAAGGTGAAGATCTGATCTTCCTAAAGGTTCTAAAAATTTTAATTCTTATCTATCTACGAACGGTTGCTGAAACAACGTTCATGCGATGAACGGTTGATCCCGCTTATGCCGATTCCGCTGCCATCTGATTTTGTTTTGAATTTTCTGCGGCATGGGCGGGTTCCCAACAGAAATCTCTCATTTTCTTGCTTAAGGATCTTGCATTATTAACAAAATCTTTTTCTTTCTTGAAGAAAAGTCATTAGTTTCTTCAAGATACAAAATATTCATACAACATATTTCTTAACTAGATGACTCAACATAAAATATGAAAATAATTGAATATTGAGTCACTTTACTCAAGAGATTGCCTAAATATAAGCAAACACATGTCACTTGAACTAAAGAGATAGTTTCATTAACCAAGATGGTTCAAGGACAAGCATGTGAGATAGTAGAAAGATTCATCAAGGTTAAATCAATTTCTTATTTTAAGAATCAATTTAGCTTAGATTCTATTTGCTTAAGATAATTATCAATAAGATATGCAGGCTAAGTTTTAATCAAATTATCTTAGATAGTTGTTTCTATAAAAATTCAGATTATGATTCATTTATTATCAATAAAATATGATTCAGTAGAGTTAGATTGAAGTCTTGCACAAGGGCACATAATGAGCATACAATCTGGTCTATTAGCTGTATGATAAAATAATTATTCTATCATGCTTCAATACAGCTTTAAAATAATAGATCTACCTTACTCATTCTTTTCAAATTCTACAAGATGGGGTCATAGACATACCTTCTTCATGCCAATCTTCTATAAGAGTTTTCTTGTGGACTAACTTTGGTCAATGAAGATCCCCTTTTGTTGCCCAGATAGACAACCCAAGAGGGGGGGTGAATTGGGTTTTAAAATAATTATCGCATTTAAAAGGTTTGTGAATAACTAATTAATACTTTTTGCAAGTTGATTAATTAGATGCTATGTGCAGTGAATGAAAAGAAAGTAAGAGATAACAAGGCAATCACAAACACAAGGGAATTTATAGTGGTTCGAAGCTAACCCTTGCTCCTACGTCCACTCCCCAAGCCTCACTTGGAAATTCACTATAACCCCTCGGATTACAGCCGGTTGTTTTACAAGCTCACAACCTAATTTGTTGTTTTACGAGATCACAACGAACTCGGTCGGTTTTCCCAGGCTCACCGACTAGAACCATCCGATTGTTTTTCCGGGATCACAATCTAACCCTTACACCGTTGGTTTCAACCTAGGCTCACCAACAAACCTTTACACCCTTGATTCAATCCCCTGATTGAATCAAGTAAGGAACAAAATGGTATGAACAAAAACAAACAGAAAAATAAAGCTTCTAAACAAGCAGATATACAGCGATATAAATAAGAGAGAAGTTAAGAGCCCTCAAACAAATTTATAAAGATGTAGAGGAGGGCTTCTCGAACTCTGGGTCTCCTCTTGAATGTCTTGTAGACTTGAAGGCTGAAGGAGACCTCTTTAATGCTGGAAAGAGTTGGTTGGATGGAGTTTAATGCCCCTCTTCCTTCTTTTCCGTGTATGCTCTTTGAAATCAAATGGTAGCTAGAGATTTCTTGTTTTCTTTGAAAGGAATATCACTTCTCTACCTTGCTACAGTTCTCTGTGGCTATTTAACCCATTTTCCATGGAAACTAGCCGTTAGACTCAAAGATCTAGCCGTTCTGCACATTCTGCAACTCCTGACAATATTTTCGTTGGGATCGGAGTCGACTCGCACGATCTGGAGTCGACTTGGCTGCTATAGGAGTCGACTCATGCTTTTCTGGAGTCAGCTCGGCAACTATTCCGGATTTGAATTAAAGTGCTGTCTCAACTGGGAGTCGACTCGACTTAATCCGGAGTCAACTCCCCAATGTCCGGAGCTGACCTGGCACTTTTGGAGTCGACTCATTCCAAGGAATCCATAGATGTATTCTTCAACTTTGCTCACTCGAGTCGACTCGAAAATTCTGGGAGTCGACTCGGCGCTCAGAGTTCGAACTTTCGATCTTCTGTCTTTTGACTTGTGCCATCTTGGAGTCGACTCGGCTCTCAGTATCCGAAAAACAGTCTTCTGTCTTTTTGGGGTAGCGCTGTCTTGGAGTCGAATCGAACTATCTTGGAGTCGACTCGCCTCTCAGAGATGAAAATACTGTCTTCTGTCTTTTTGGGGTCGCGCTGTCTTGGAGTCGACTCAGACTTTGCGGGAGTCGACTCGTCTCTCAGTGTCCGAAAGTTGCTCTCTGACTTTTGCCTTGTATCACACTGTGAGTCGACTCTCGCTTCCTTTGGAGTCGGCCTGCCAACCATCGGAATCGACTCGAGTTCCTCAGTAGTCGACTCGGCTCTCAGGGTCCAAAATAACTTCTCTGTCTTTCTGTTTGTAACTCCCTGGAGTCCACTCGTACTACCCTAGAGTCGACTCGGCAGCATCGGAGTCGACTCGCGCTCTTCAGGAGTCGACTCGTTGACAGGTTTTGAGTTGGATCTTTCTGTCTGTCTGTCTGTTCTCAGTCGGAGTCGACTCGTAATGTACAGGAGTCGACTCGAGCCTGTGCCAGTGCTTCTGATACGCTTGGAGTCGACTCGTAATATCTCGGAGTCGACTCGAGTCTCAGACTTTGGTTCAAATTGAGTTCTTTACTTATCCAAAATGTATTGAACCAAATCTAGAGACACTTAACCATAAATTTACAAGAATTTCACTGAAACACTAGATTGAATTCATTAGTAAAACATAAGATATACTCAAATGCTTTGAGCTCATCAAAATCAAATAGGGTTATAATCAATCACTCCACAATCTCCCCCTTTTTGATGATGACAAAACATTGAGTATATGTAAAGTGAATTGCTCAACAAACAAGAAGATTTATAGTAGAATTTTAAAATGAATTCAAGTGTCTAGTTATTTAATTTATCCAAAACTGAAAGGTGTGAAACAATAAATTTTGAAGTTAAAGCTCCCCCTTTCATTTGGAATTATATAAGCCTTCATGTCATGCAAACAATTATTTGGCTTATATATATTTAATGAGTTTGCTTTCTTAAAATTTCAGATTCTCCCCCTCAACACATGCATTCAACTTTGTTTTGATTCTCTGAATTTTCTTTTAGTGTATTGAAGCTTTTGAACTTAAATTTTTGGTTTTTAGAGGGAAAATCTGCCAATTTGTTCTTGAGTATGATTCAACTAATCTCCGATATCCCTTGAGTAGATTCTGGAGATTACTCCGTTAGGAGCCCCAACAGAGAGATAATGAGCCTCGAGGTATCGAATCCACTAAGAACAAATTATTGTATGTTTTAAAAGTTTTCTTTTTATTGATCTATTCAATGATTCCCTTTACATGTCTATTCAATATATTTTCTCCCCCTTTTTGTCATCATAGCAAAAAGGAAGAAAGCACATCACATAAGCAATTAGAGATCAAATGTGCACAATACTGAAGAAAAATGTCTACTCATTGTATTGATGTAAGTTTAAGTACATTTGTAGATACAATCAAAAAGTAGTAAGTACATATCATCAAGAGAAAAAGAAAAAATAATCTATGATTTCTTTGAGGAGGATGTGGCTCCCTTGCCCAGTCTGGATTGTTCCATAAGTAGACTAACCCCATCTGTGATGTTCCCTAGCTGCGTGATGATCGCCGAGGTGGTCCTACTATGGATCGAGGTGAGCTCAGTCAGATTCGCCTGGAGAGTATCCAACTTGGAGATCAATACATTTGCCAGACGCTCGGCCCCCTGACTCTGGCTGCCTAAGTCGTGTCGGATGTCATCTCGCATCTTTCTAGTGTTGCTTGTGACATCGCTCAGATTTGAGAATTGGGCTTGTATAAGGCTTCTGACATTGTAAATCTCTTCCCTCAGATGAGCCGACATCTCGGTCACGACTGCCAATGAAGGAACCAATGCAGTAGAGGGGGCAGTCGCTGAACCTCGGAGCTCCCTCAGTAGGTCGTCCCGAAGATCCCGCACGATCTCCTGCCGCAACTCCCAGAGCTGCTCAGGAGAGATCTGGACCTCTAGTGGCTGAGTAGGTGGTGCTGAAGAGGAGGGTCCGGCTGAAGTAGATGGTGCTGAGGTGGAGGGATAAGTGGGAAGATCGGAATCATGATCAGGGCTGGGGGCGTGTCGAGTAGTAGGTGTGGAAGAGGATGGTTTCCTGACCCAGACTCCCTCAACCTTATCAAATCCCATCCTGTGAAGGGTTCCCTCACCCATGCGATCTGTGTATCGCAGTGCGCGAGAGGGTTCCCCCTCAGGAATGGGGACCTCGGACTCCCTAAAAATCAGGTTATACAACATCCCATATGGAAGAGTGAGCCTAGGTTTGTCTAGAGGCTCACATAGGTATTTATAGATCAGCTTAGGAAAGTTAATTGGGGTATCTTGAAGGATGTAGTACATAAGGGCTAGGTCCCTCTCGGATACAAAGTCAAAGCGGCCGGTCTTAGGAAAGAGGGTCCTAGAAATAATACTCAAGAGGAGCCGCATTTCAACTGAAAGCTGACTAGCGGATACCTCATCTAGTGGGGACTGGGGTGGACTCCCTAATATGGCCGTAAGGGCCTCAGTCCTATCGGCCGGGTGAGTGGGAAATACCCCTACTTGGGGAAGATGAAGGATTTGTACAATAAAATCCTCTGAAATAAATAAAGGGACACCCGCTACGGTTCCCTGTATCCCACCATTACCCCTAGAAACAGTCCCGTAAAACTTTCTAACTAGCCCTGGGTAAGTAGGGAGATCTAGGGAGCAAAACAATTATAATCCTTAGGCCCTCAACCTATGCCCTATAGTGAAGCCTTCCCGGGAGAGATAGTCGAAGTTGACATATCTCCCGGTGGAGACCGCCTTCCCGGCGCACGGACGCGAGGGAACCGGCCTCGGCAGGGAAGGAACCGGAGGTTGTGGCCTCACGGGTTCATTCCGAGCCTTGGACCGTCGCTCGGCGCCGCTCGCGGATTGGGGCCTCTTCCGGCTCGGGACAACTACCTTACGAGGCATAGTAGACCTAGAGAGGGGAAAGGACACGAGGAGTCGGAAGAAACTCGACGGAAAAGCCCTAATGGAGGTTGGAGACGAGGTCGGAGACGGCTCTAGAGTTTGTGAACAGTGGAGGCGGTGAATAGAAGTGTCGATTAAACGCTTCGATTAGGGTTAAAACATCGTATTCCCGACCACGAGTCGACTCCAGTAAGTCGCGAGTCGACTCGACCTCGAGTCGACTCCAAAATATGCGCGAGTCGACTCCCCCTATGTAGCCATCGACCTCGAGTCGACTCCCATCTGTGTGCGAGTCGACTCCCCCTCATGAGCCGACTCTGAAACTTATCCGAGTCGACTCGAACTCTGGCACGCACCTAAAAATCATGTTATTGTTGTGCCAAACAAGGGATAATCACTAAGTTTATGATCTGATTTGATGATCATAGATGAGAGACTCTATATTTAACACAACCTAATCATCAAAATCAATGAACTAGAAGAGAACATCACTAGGATGGATCAATCACTCCTAATCCTCTCCTAAGCACACTAAATCTCTCTTCACTCAAGGGTTTTGTAAAGATGTCAGCTAGTTGATCATCAGTGCAAATAAATTGAAGTGTAACATCACCATTCAGTACATGATCTCTTATGAAGTGATGTCTTATTTCAATGTGTTTGGTTATTGAGTGCTGAATTGGATTCTTAGTTAAGTTAATAGCACTTTTGTTGTCACAATTAATGAGAATTTTATCTTGTTTAATTCCATAATCTTCCAGTTGTTGTTTGATCCACATGATTTGAGCACAACCACCCCCGGCAGCAACATATTCAGCTTCAGCAGTAGATAATGCAACCGAGTTTTGTTTCTTGCTAAACCATGAGATTAAATTTTCTCCTAAGAGTTGACATGACCCGCTGGTGCTTTTTCTATCAAGTTTACAACCAGCAAAATCTGAATCTGTGTATCCTATTAAGTTCAGGCTAGATTCTTTAGAATACCATAAACCTATATTTTTTGTTCCTATTAGGTATTTAAAGATTCTCTTGACTGCAATTAAATGAGATTCCTTAGGATTAGATTGATATCTAGCACACATGCATACACTAAACATGATATCAGGTCTACTTGCAGTGAGATATAATAAAGATCCTATCATACCTCTATACATCTTTTGATCTACAGATTTACCTGATTCATCTTGGTCTAGTTTACATGATGAGCTCATGGGTGTGCTGATTGACTTGTTTCCCTCCATATCAAACTTCTTAAGTATCTCCTTGATGTATTTAGCTTGATTGATGAAGATCCCTTCTTTAGATTGTTTGATTTGAAGCCCGAGGAAACAGTTCAGCTCTTCCATCATGCTCATTTCAAACTCACTCTGCATCAAGTCAGCAAATTCTTCGCAGAGGCGATTGTTAGTAGCACCGAAAATAATATCATCAACATAAATCTGCACTACTAACATTTCTTTGTTTTTCTTCTTTAAAAACAGTGTTGTATCTAAATTTTCCCTAGAGAACTCATGATCTTGTAGAAATTTGCTAAGTCTTTCATACCATGCTCTAGGTGCCTTTTTCAAACCATAAAGTGCTTTGTTTAATTTATACACATAATTGGGGTATTGATGATTTTCAAAACCAGGAGGTTGTTTTACATACACCTCCTCATTAATATACCCATTCAAAAATACACTTTTTACGTCCATTTGAAATAATTTGAAATCCTTAGAGCATGCAAATGCTAGTAATAATCTAATTGCCTCAAGTCTAGCTACAGGAGCAAAGGTTTCATCAAAATCTATACCTTCTTCTTGATTATAGCCCTTCGCTACTAGTCTAGCCTTATTCCTAATTACAATTCTATTTTCATCAAGTTTATTTTTATATATCCATTTGGTACCTATAATTGAATATTCAGAGGGTCGTTCAACTAGGTTCCATATCTTGTTTCTAGTAAATTGGTTTAGTTCTTCTTGCATTGCATTTATCCAATTTACATCTTTTTCAGCTTCTTCTATGTGTTTAGGTTCAAAATATGAGACAAATGCTAGATGATTATTTAAGTTCCTAAGAGATGCTCTAGTCCTAACAGGTTGAGATGGGTCATCTAAAATTAATTCCTTAGGATGCCCATGAGCATACCTCCAAGCCTTAGTCAGCCCATGATCCACAATTGCCTCTTGGCTTGATGATGCATTTCCAATTAATTTTTGTTCATCTTCTTGTAATGTCATCTCATCAATCTTTTCTTCAAAAATTTCAGCATCATCATCAAGATCAATTCTCTTGCTAGAAGAGATATTACTAGAATCATCAAAAACAATATGTATAGACTCTTCAATAACAAGGGTTTTTTTATTAAAAACTCTATAAGCTTTACTAATTGTAGAATACCCCAAAAATATACCCTCATCAGATTTAGAATCAAATTTACCTAGGTTATCCTTTCCATTATTATGAACAAAGCACCTACATCCAAAAATATAAAAATAGTTTTGTTATGGGGGAATTAAGCCGCCATGCCCCACGTGATCGGCACGCGTATCCAGGAAAGCTACAGTTACCCTTTGACCCAGCACTCCGACCCCGAGTCGGACCTCCCCGGCTCCGCAGCCCGACCCCGGGTCGGCTGCCCTATGATCCAGCACTCCGACCCCGAGTCGGACCTCCTCGGCTTCGCAGCCCGACCCCGGGTCGGCTGCCCTATGATCCAGCACTCCGACCCCGAGTCGGAGATCTTTTGATAACGACAGGCTATTCTCCAGAGGCACGCCGCGGCCTCCTGCTCCACTACTCCCTGCAACGGCTGTACCCGATGCTGCCCACGATCTCCTGTATCAACCGTACAAAGCGGAGCTCCACTACGCCCTGTCATGGCCGTACCCAGCGCTGCTCCACGATGCCCCGTAACGGCCATGTCAGTGGCCATTCTATCGTGCCCCACGACGACAAACCCCCCTGAGAGACCTCCCAGCCAGGTATATACGCGGCTGGGGGGAGAAGGGGGGGGTAAGCAATACCTCCCAGAGCACTCTCTCCCACTTGTGATTATCATCTCTCCTCCTCCAATCTCCTCTGACTTGACCGTCGGAGGGCCATCACCACCCTGGTGGTGGTGCAAGGCTTGTTTGCAGGTTCCTTGGCGGAAGGTGGAGCGCAACCAGCACCAACCAAGACAACTCAGGCGGAACCCCGTTCACACCGTCGTGTCAATCGTTCTCGGTTTGGACCACCAGCAACAGTTGGCGCTAGAGGAAGGGCCGAATCTCAGAACGATCGTAATGGCACGGCGAGGTGGTCGCGGAGCTTCCAATGCTTCCGGTCGCGGAGCCTCTCGCGCCTCTGGCCGGGAGGCTGCTGCGTCCCCAACACACTCTCAGCAGCATTCCACCGCTTCTCCTCCCATTCAGACGGTCGAACCTGCTCAGTTCGACCAGCTAGCCCAGCAGGTTCGCACCCTCGCGGAGGCAGTGCAGAATCTACAGGGTGTGATCTCTCGGGTGCCGCAGCGGGCTCAGGAGCCGCTGCTCCCCGAGCACTCGCCTCTTCCTCACAACCCGCGCTCCTTCCTCTCCCATGGAGAGGAGCGCCGGCGCGAGGAGGATTCTCGAGTGCGGTCCATTCTGCCAGGACCTTCTCATCGGAGCTGCGCGGGGTACGAGAGGCGGACCCGGGCGCGTTCTCAGACACCCCAGTCCTCGAGGGGCCCGCACTCCAGTCGGTCCCCCTCGCGCCGCTCCTTGTCTCCCACCCACCGGTCGCGCTCCCTGGACCGGCGGGTGGACGATCTCCACAGACAGCTCCAGGTCCTGAAGGGCCACTCCAAAGATCCCTTCGCCGACTTGGAGATCTCCTCCCAGCCGGCGCTTGCCTCAAGGATCCTGCGGACCCTAAACCCGCCGGGGTTCAAAATGCCGGCGATCGAACCCTACGACGGGGCGGCGGACCCACGGGACCACGTGGAGAGTTTCAGGACTCTTATGCTCCTCCATGGAGCATCGGATCCTCTCCTCTGCAAGGCCTTCCCGGCGACCCTCCGCGGCCCGGCAAGGGCGTGGTTCGCCGGCCTGGAGGCTAATTCCATCCAGTCCTTCCACCAGTTCACCCGTCTCTTCATCAGCCATTTCGCCGTCAGTAGCCGGCGAAGACTGGTCTCCGACTCCCTCTTCGATGTCCGGCAGAACGAGGGAGAGAGCCTGCGGGATTATCTCACCCGCTTCAACAAGGCAACACTGGAGGTCCGGAATTTGAGCCAGGAGGTGGCTCTCTCAGCCCTGAAGCGAGGCTTCCGGAAGGGCAGACTCACCTTCTCCCTGGACAAACGCCTGCCGCGGAGCTTCCCGGAGCTGTTGTCTCGGGCAAACCAGTATGCAGACGCCGAGGAGGCAGCCTCCCACCGGAACAAGGAGGCCGCCGAGGCCCCTCTAAAGCCCGGGAAGAAAAGGCGAAAAGAGGCACCCCAGAGGAGGAGCCCGACGCCTCAACGCCGGCGCAGAAGCCCGTCACCAGCAAGGAACCACGGCGCCACACGCCCTCGTTCTCCGCACCGACGCTTCAACCGGTACACCCCACTCCTGGCCCCCCGGGCCCAGATCCTCATGGAGGTCAAGGGGCGGGAGGACCTCCCGGTCCCGAGGCAGATGAAGAAGATCCCTGGGAGGAAGCCTTCTCGGGCGTACTGTGAATACCACCGAGACCACGGCCACGATACCGAAGACTGCTTCCAGCTTCGGGACGAGATCGAGGCTCTCATTCGCCGAGGGCGTCTCGGTCGATATGTAAACGACCGACGTCCCCCCGCAGATCCGCGTCCAGCCGACCCGGCCCCTCAGGAGCCTCGGGAGCAGAATCGACCCGTTGCGGGAGTGATCCACACCATCACTGGGGGCTGCTCTCGGCCCGTGAGGAACGCAGGGGGCTCGGCGGAAGTATCAGGAGTGGCCGTCGCGAAGAGGCAGCGGGTCGGAAATGTAATCACTTTTTGTGATGAAGATGTAAAGGGGGTTCAGACTCCCCACGATGACGCCATGGTGATCTCTCTCACTATGGCGGACTATGATGTAAGGCGTGTTCTTGTGGATAGTGGAAGCTCAGCTGATATTTTGTATTACGAGGCCTTCCAAAAGATGGGCTTGTCCCGACAATTGTTGCACAAAACATCCACCCCCCTCATAGGATTCACTGGAGACGCTATCTCGGCCGAAGGTGTCATCGAGCTGCCTGTGACTGCGGGCATTGCACCCGCAGAAGCCACGGTGCGGCTCGGGTTCTTGGTCGTCCGTGTCCCCGCGGCCTACAACGCTATCCTCGGACGACCCGGACTGAACGCCCTTCGCGCGGTGGTTTCTACCTACCATTTGCTCATGCGGTTCCCCACGGCGGCCGGGATTGGAGAGGTCCGAGGTGACCAGCCGACCGCACGGCAGTGTTTCCTAGCAACTCTCAAAGGGAAGAAGCCCATGGAGGCCCTAAGCGTCGAGTCACTTGACGCCAGAGACGAAGTGGCCTTGCGGCACGGGGAGCCGGCTGAGGGCGTAATCGAAGTTCCCCTCGAAGAAGGCCGCCCGGACCGCACGGTCCGGGTCGGCGCCAACCTCGACTTGGAAGCTCGGCTCCGGTTAGTGGAATTCCTCCGAGCCAATGCAGATGTGTTTGCCTGGTCGGCGGCCGATGTACCTGGGATCGACCCGGAGGTCGTTTCTCACGCCCTCAGCGTCGACCCGACCCACCGACCAGTAAAGCAAAAGAAGAGACACTGTGCCCCGGATCGGATCCGGGTGGTCGACCAGGAGGTAGACAAACTCTTGGAGGCAGGTTTCATAAGGGAGGTGAGCTACCCCGAGTGGCTGGCAAACGTCGTACTTGTCCGGAAGGCGAGCGGGAAGTGGAGGATGTGCGTCGACTACACCGACCTGAACAAGGCGTGCCCCAAGGATAGCTTTCCGCTTCCACGGATAGACCAACTGGTCGACGCGACTTCCGGATATCAGCTACTGTCTTTTATGGACGCCTTCTCCGGCTACAACCAAATAATGATGGCTCCACAGGACGAGGAGAAAACTGCCTTCATAACAGACCGGGGGCTGTACTGTTACAAGGTAATGCCCTTCGGTCTGAAGAACGCTGGCGCCACTTACCAGCGCCTCGTCAATAAAATCTTCAAGGAGCAGATCGGCCGGAATATGGAGGTGTACGTGGACGATATGCTGGTAAAAAGCCGCCATGCAGACCAGCACATTGCAGATCTGGAGGAGACTTTCACCACCTTGCGAAAGTTTCGCATGAAGCTAAACCCAGCGAAGTGCGCTTTTGGTGCTTCGGCCGGGAGGTTCCTCGGTTTCATTGTCAACCAACGGGGGATCGAGGCCAACCCGGACAAGATCAAAGCCATCCAAGATATGTCCCCTCCGACCAAAGTGAAGGAGGTTCAGGAGCTCGCTGGAAGGGTCGCCGCGCTCGGACGATTTGTGGCAAAGTCGGCCGAACGCTGCCAACCATTCTTCAAGGTGTTGAAGCGCCCAAAAGACTTCCTCTGGACGGCCGAATGTCAAGCGGCGTTCGACCAGCTCAAGGAGTACATGGCGTCTCCTCCCCTGCTGTCCAAGCCGCAAGAGGGGGAGATGCTCTACCTTTACCTGGCGGTCTCCCCAACCGCAGTCAGCGCAGTACTGGTTCGGGAAGAGGCAAGACTTCAGAAGCCTGTGTACTACATCAGCCGAGTCCTCCGGGATGCCGAGACGCGGTACACGAAGGCTGAGAAGATCGCCTTCGCGCTGCTGACTGCGACCAGGAGGCTTCGCCCCTATTTCCAGGCTCATTCTGTCACCCTTTTGACCGATCAACCACTGCGGCAGATTCTCAGCAATCCAGAGAATGCGGGACGGCTGGTGAAGTGGACAGTAGAACTTGGTGAGTTCGACATCCTCTACCAGCCCCGACCAGCCATCAAGGCCCAGGTGCTCGCGGACTTTCTCGCTGAGTGCACTGTGCAGGAGGCGGAACCTAAGCCGCCGGAGACACCCAGCCTCGATCTCCCGATCTGGACGCTCCACATTGACGGGTCGTCGAACCCTGAAGGTGGAGGGGCTGGGCTGGTCCTCACCAATCCCGATGGAGTGATAGCCGAGTATGCCTTGAGGTTCGGATTTACAGTGACCAACAATGAGGCGGAGTACGAGGCCCTAGTCACGGGACTCAAACTCGCCAAGGAGCTCGGCGTCCGGCGTCTGAAAGTCTTCACCGACTCCCAGCTGGTGGTCGGGCAGGTTCGAGGGGAGTTCGAGGCGCGGAGCCCGACCATGCAGAGCTACGTCCGGAAGGTGCAAACACTCATTCCCGACCTCGGCAGTGTTGACATTCAGCAGGTCCCAAGGAGCGAAAATGCCAGGGCCGACAGGTTGTCCCGCCTAGTGGACGCAGACGCGCACAACTTGTCGAGGGCAATCTACCTGGAGACCCTGGATGCCCCGAGCATTGACGGGGCTGGAGCGGTGATGGCAATTGACCCGGAGCCGTCTTGGATGGACCCGCTCGTCGCCTACCTTGCCGAAGGAATCCTCCCTGAAGACGAAGATCAGGCCCGGCGGCTTGTAAAGAAGTCCGCCCACTACGTACTTTATGAAGGGAGGCTATATCGGACCTCGTTTACCGCCCCCCTCTTAAGGTGCCTCCGCCCCGCGGAAGCGGCCTATGCCCTCGGCGAAGTCCACGAAGGCATCTGCGGATCGCACTTGGGGGCTAGGTCCTTGGCGCATAAGATCATGAGGCAAGGCTACTATTGGCCGACCTTGTTGGAGGACTCGAAGGACCACGTGCGGAAATGCGACGCCTGCCAGCGCCACGCCAACGTCCAGAGAGTCCCCTCTGTTCCCTTGGCGCCAATCACCGCGCCCTGGCCCTTCGCACAGTGGGGAATGCATATCCTCGGACCATTCCCCGTCGCTTCGGCCCAGCGGAAATTTTTGATTGTCGCCATCGACTACTTCACCAAGTGGGTGGAGGCAGAGCCACTGGCCACCATCACGGAGGCACAAGTCCGAAAGTTCGTAAAGAAGAACATCATTGTCCGATTTGGAGTACCTCGGGTCCTCATCTCGGATAATGGTCGACAGTTTGATAACAAGCACTTCCGGGACTTCTGCGAGGAATTCGGGATCGAGCATCGGTTCACATCCGTGTCGCATCCCCAAACCAACGGCGAGGCCGAGGTCACAAATCGTACAATCCTCCAAGGTATCAAAGCGCGGGTCGGCCGGACGGGGCAAGCTTGGGTCGAGGAACTCGAGAATGTCCTTTGGGCGTATCGGACCACGCAACGGACTCCTACTGGAGAGACGCCTTTCAGCCTAACCTATGGCACGGAAGCCGTTGCCCCCGTGGAGCTCGGACTCCCCTCGCCTCGGGTGGCCGCGCACCGACCCAAGGCCAATTCAGAGCAACTCCGAGGGAACTTGGATCTCTTGGAAGAGGCAAGGGAAATGGCTCAGGTTCGGATGGCAATGTATCAGCAGAGGGTGGCCCGATATTACAACTCCAAAGTCCGACCGAAGCTTTTCAGAATTGGAGATCTGGTGCTGAGGCGAGCTAAGGCATCTCAACCTACGGAAGGTGGGAAGCTAGCGCCAAATTGGGAAGGCCCGTATAAAGTTCGTTGGGTAAACCGACCTGGCTCCTACCAGCCGGAAGCCCCGACCGGTCGCCTCGGCTTGCGCCAGCCTTGGCCGACCAACGAGCGGAATTTCCCTGAGGCTTGACAACCCTCAGATGCCTGGCTAGCCCGATGAACATCCCGGGAGCAGACTAGCCGGAAGCCCCGACCGGTCGCCTCGGCTTGCGCCAGCCTTGGCCGACCAACGAGCGGAATTTCCCTGAGGCTTGACAACCCTCAGATGCCTGGCTAACCCGATGAACATCCCGGGAGCAGACTAGCCGGAAGCCCCGACCGGTCGCCTCGGCTTGCGCCAGCCTTGGCCGACCAACGAGCGGAATTTCCCTGAGGCTTGACAACCCTCAGATGCCTGGCTAGCCCGATGAACATCCCGGGAGCAGACTAGCCGGAAGCCCCGACCGGTCGCCTCGGCTTGCGCCAGCCTTGGCCGACCAACGAGCGGAATTTCCCTGAGGCTTGACAACCCTCAGATGCCTGGCTAGCCCGATGAACATCCCGGGAGCAGACTAGCCGGAAGCCCCGACCGGTCGCCTCGGCTTGCGCCAGCCTTGGCCGACCAACGAGCGGAATTTCCCTGAGGCTTGACAACCCTCAGATGCCTGGCTAACCCGATGATCATCCCGGGAGCAGACTAGCCGGAAGCCCCGACCGGTCGCCTCGGCTTGCGCCAGCCTAGGCCGACCAACGAGTGGAATCTCCCGAGGCTCGGCCCTCGGATGCCTGGCTAACCCGATGATCATCCCGGGAGCAGACTAGCCGGAAGCCCCGACCGGTCGCCTCGGCTTGCGCCAGCCTTGGCCGACCAACGAGCGGAATTTCCCTGAGGCTTGACAACCCTCAGATGCCTGGCTAACCCGATGATCATCCCGGGAGCAGACTAGCCGGAAGCCCCGACCGGTCGCTTCGGCTTGCGCCAGCCTTGGCCGACCAGCGAGCGGAAGAATTTCCTGAGGCCTAACCCTCGGATGCCTGGCTTAGCGCCGGAAGAATTTCCTGAGGCTTAACCCTCGGATGCCTGGCTCAGCGCCGGAAGAGTTTCCTGAGGCCTAACCCTCGGATGCCTGGCTCAGCGCCGGAAGAGTTTCCTGAGGTTTAACCCTCGGATGCCTGGCTCAGCGCCGGAAGAGTTTCCTGAGGCCTAACCCTCGGATGCCTGGCTCAGCGCCGGAAGAGTTTTCTGAGGTTTAACCCTCGGATGCCTGGCTTAGCGCCGGAAGAGTTTCCTGAGGCCTAACCCTCGGATGCCTGGCTTAGCGCCGGAAGAGTTTCCTGAGGCCTAACCCTCGGATGCCTGGCTTAGCGCCGGAAGAATTTCCTGAGGCCTAACCCTCGGATGCCTGGCTTAGCGCCGGAAGAGTTTCCTGAGGCCTAACCCTCGGATGCCTGGCTTAGCGCCGGAAGAATTTCCTGAGGCCTAACCCTCGGATGCCTGGCCTAGCGCCGGAAGAGTTTCCTGAGGCCTAACCCTCGGATGCCTGGCTCAGCGCCGGAAGAGTTTCCTGAGGCCTAACCCTCGGATGCCTGGCTTAGCGCCGGAAGAATTTCCTGAGGCCTAACCCTCGGATGCCTGGCCTAGCGCCGGAAGAACTTCGGGAATCAAAAGTCAGCAAGACGCAACCAAGAGCTAAAAAAAAAAAAAAAAAAAAAAAAAAAAAAAAAAAAAGAGGACGAAGGCGAGATGAAGAAATATTCAACGTGCATTAATTTTCAGGGCCGAGGCCCATACAATTGGGCAAAACGCCGACATACAAAAATAAAAAAGAAGACAATGAAAGGTACAAGAGGTCAGCTTGGAGGAACTCCCGGGTCGGGAACGCCGGGCTCGTCCGCGGGAGGTAGGGAAGCAGCAGGAGAACCAGCAGGCGATGGCGCCGGAGAGGAGTCGAGGAGGGAGATCTCGCTCAGGTCAACTTCGGGATACTTAGCCGACACCCTTGCCAGGCCCTCCTCGAAGCCCAAGGTGAAGGCTTCGGCCCCCGCGTCCGACGCGTCATGGACAAACTCGTCAGACTGGCGATAGGTCCGCACTGCCTCCGACATATCATGGGCGAACTCGGCGGACTGGCGATAAGCCTCTACCGCCTGACGCCCGATTTCCGCCCTCTTCTCGGCCAGCTCCGCCTCAGCTCGCTCCATAATCTGAGCCTTGGCCTCCAAGACCTTCGCCACAATCCGGCCTTCGGCCTCAGAGGAGACCCTCAGCAGATCAGCCTGAGCCTCTTTATGCTTCGCCTCGGTAGCAACCCGAGCGGCCTCGGCTTCCTTCAGGCGCGAACGGAGCTCTTGGACGTCCGTGCATGACTTCTCCAGGGCCGACTCCAGTTCGCCTAGTTTGGCTTCAAAAGAGCGGATTCGGTCGCAGGCGTTGTCGGCAGACCGCTGGGCCTTCTCCCACCGCTCTCGATAGTCCGCGATCTTCCGGGACTGCTTTTCAGCCCGTTCCTCCGCCTTCTTGACCCTGCTTTCGAGGCCCGAGGCGGCTTTGAGTTGCTCCCGAGCCTCTGACAGTTGCTCCTCCAGGGCGGCGAAGCCGAGTGCCCGCTCTTCGGCCTCCCGGAGCCTCGCCTCGAGGTCCCCGGTCGCCCTGCCTGCCGCAGCCCGGCCTCCCTCTTCCATTGCTTTCAGCCGGTCCTCGGCCTTCGCCAAAAGCCCCGCCTGTTCCTTGTAGCACTCCTCCAGACGGATCATGTACTGGGCGAGCTAAGAAATAGGAAAAATAAGGGAGTCAGGCGGAGAACAACAGAGCCAATAAATGGTGAAAGACGGCCAGAAGAACACTCACCGACATGAGACAGACGCAGCTGGCGGCCCCAACGTCAGAGACATCCAACTCCCGGACCCGCCGACGGTCCTTCTCCAGCAACACTGTTTCGATGAGATTTCGGGCGCCATCGGTAGTGAAGGCAGACCCCGATTTCTCCCCGGAGCCGGATGGTGGTTCTGCAGCCTTACCCTTATCCATCGCCTGGGGAAGAGTCCGGCTGATCGCGCTCGGGGCGGGGGTCGCCCCAGGAATTGATAGGGTCCCGCTCGGCCGGGGCCTCGGCGCGTCCCTCCTCGAGTCATCAGGAGCCGACCGAGTCGAAGGCCGGGTCGGGGACCGATCACGTCCGACCCGTCCGTCTTGAGCAGGCTCAGGTGGCACCTCCGGAGTAGCGGCAACCTTACCACCGGAGGGCTGATACAGCGTCAGCTGCCGGTCGGTGCCCACGACATCTCCCTGACCGGTGGGCCCGGACTCGTCGGTCGGCATCGGAGGTATCTCCTTACGGGACTTCTTCGCCGGTGGGGCCCCGCTCGGAAGAGCTCGTTTCCTCCTCCGGACTGCTTCCAGCAGGGACGCCCTACCAACAGCCTTCGTCTTCACCGACCGCATGACGTCGTCGACCTCTGCAAGAAGGACGGGATAGTCAGGGACTGAGAAACCGAAAGGAAGAAGGAACGAAAGAGAAGAAAAGAGCTAAAGAAACGATGGCGGACTCACGGTCGGTGGGGACCGAACTCAAACCGACGTTCACCAAGGTATCCTCAGAAATAAGGCGGCCCACCGGGGGAAGCTGGCCCTCGGCGACCAACCCCTTCAAGGCGGCGACGCCCTCGGATTCCTCCCTCGACAACTTCGACAGGCCAATTGGGGACTTCACTGGCGTCCCCCAGATTGCCCTGATTTCCCAGGAGGGGTCTGCATCAACGAAAAAGAAGCGCTCCTTCCAGTGGTGAATGGAGGTAGGACCCTCCTTGACAAGGCCGCACCCTCGCCGCGCTGCGAAGCACCACCACCCTTTGTCCTGGGGGTGGCCACTCAGGCCGTAGAGCTCCCAGAAAACGTTCAAGGTGGCGGGAATCGCATGCAAGCGACAGAGAACCTGGAAGACCGTCAGAGCACGCCACGAGTTCGGCACCAGTTGCGTCGGTGCCATTCCTAAACCCCGGAGCACCTGTAAGACTAGGTCTGAAGGGGGAAAGCGGAACCCGGCCTGGAGGATGCCCTCATTGATGGCGATCTTCCCTCGAGGAGGATGAGACATCCTCTCCTCAGGCCCTGGGAGCGTGACATTGCAGGCCTCGGGAAGGTGGTACCGAGCCACAAATCCGTCTAAGTCCTCGGCGACCAGTTTTGACTTGATGCTATCTGCTCCCACTTCGCCCATCCCTAATGGCCAATAAATCTACGGTCAGGACGGGGTCAAGAAGGAGGGAAAGGCCGGAACGACTGGGGTGCACTAGTACAAAAAGAAAAAGTATGAAGAGCTCAAAGTAGAAGAGTGGGAAACTCACTTGAAGAGGAGGAAGAACGGCTCCGAGAGCGTCAAAGGAAAAGCAAGCGAACGTTTCGGCGGCAACAATGGCAGCGCAAAGGAGAAACTCGAAAATGTCCGTAAAGAAGAAGACGGACGGGGGAGGGCCCCCGATTAAATAGGCGAAAGGGCAAGTGACGCCTCGATGACGCCAGAAGACGCCTGGCCGCCGAAGGGTCGCTCGCACCCCAAAGGCGAATCGACACCATTAAGGAAGGATGTCCGCCGAAATCCTCAGGTTGCCAGGTCAGCAGCAACCGCCATACGCCATAAAGAAGGCGGGAAGCTTGAAGCGCGCGCGCCTCTCCGAAGGATGGCGGCAATCTCGAAACATCACTCCCTTCACCTGTTCCCCTTCTGGTTCCAGGCTCGGAAGTGGGGGGCTACTGTTATGGGGGAATTAAGCCGCCATGCCCCACGTGATCGGCACGCGTATCCAGGAAAGCTACAGTTACCCTTTGACCCAGCACTCCTCTGACTTCGAGTCGGACCTCCTCGGCTTCGCAGCCCGACCCCGGGTCGGCTGCCCTATGATCCAGCACTCCGACCCCGAGTCGGACCTCCTCGGCTTCGCAGCCCGACCCCGGGTCGGCTGCCCTATGATCCAGCACTCCGACCCCGAGTCGGACCTCCCCGGCTCCGCAGCCCGACCCCGGGTCGGCTGCCCTATGATCCAGCACTCCGACCCCGAGTCGGACCTCCTCGGCTTCGCAGCCCGACCCCGGGTCGGCTGCCCTATGATCCAGCACTCCGACCCCGAGTCGGAGATCTTTTGATAACGACAGGCTATTCTCCAGAGGCACGCCGCGGCCTCCTGCTCCACTACTCCCTGCAACGGCTGTACCCGATGCTGCCCACGATCTCCTGTATCAACCGTACAAAGCGGAGCTCCACTACGCCCTGTCATGGCCGTACCCAGCGCTGCTCCACGACGCCCCGTAACGGCCATGTCAGTGGCCATTCTATCGTGCCCCACGACGACAAACCCCCCTGAGAGACCTCCCAGCCAGGTATATACGCGGCTGGGGGGAGAAGGGGGGGGTAAGCAATACCTCCCAGAGCACTCTCTCCCACTTGTGATTATCATCTCTCCTCCTCCAATCTCCTCTGACTTGACCGTCGGAGGGCCATCACCACCCTGGTGGTGGTGCAAGGCTTGTTTGCAGGTTCCTTGGCGGAAGGTGGAGCGCAACCAGCACCAACCAAGACAACTCAGGCGGAACCCCGTTCACACCGTCGTGTCAATCGTTCTCGGTTTGGACCACCAGCAACCAGTTGGAAGCCCTAGATGGCCGAGAAATTCCAAGGGGCTGGAATTCCGCTAACCTGCGGATGTATTACCAGTAGAACAACAAGGCCAGAAAGACAATTTAAAAAGGTGCAACACTTTTCATTTCAATAATTTCTGGTTACAATGGCGTGCTCGTGTGATTACAAGGAATTCCCAGAGGGGAATTAGGGAGTAAAGAAAGTAAAGAAGAGGTGGGGACCCAAACCCTCAACCCAGGGCGGCTGCAGTCCCGCCAGAAGTGGGTGCTTCTAACCGGAGGCGCCATCCAGCACCTCACCAAAAAGACGAGGAGCCGCCGCAGAAGAAGCTCCCGCTGCCCCCAGGGGAACGCCGCCTCCAAAGGATATTCCCATCTTCCCCAGTGGTAGGGAAGAGAAGGGATTCAAGGGGGAGGAGCATATGGTGGCGCGGTCCCGGATTGAGCGTCCGGCGCAGAGCTCAACCGGGAGGCTGAACTTCAAGGAGGGGAGATGTGATCCCGGATGAAACGCCTAGGGCGGAGTTCCGCCGGGGAGACCCTCCTTGTTGATCCCAGATGAAACGGCTAGTTGGCTGAAGTTGTAAGGGGAGCGCCTCCCCTTTCCTTCGACAGGAGTCTCTCAGTCATATGCCAAGGAGGAGGTCCGCGATCCATGGCAACCTGCAGCTCCGGCTTGGCAAATTCCATCGTACCTGCACCTGTATTTATAGCCAAGCTGCGGCCCCCTGGTAGTTCCGATACGGGTGGCTCCAATAAATGCAGGCGCACTGAATCCGGAGCCGTTCCGGCTCCCGAGGCGTATCTCCCCGCGATTTCCTAAGCGTCATTCTCCTTAAATCGCATTCTTTGTGCAGGACAATCCGGGTGTCGTATACCCCTAGGTCCACGTGTCTCCGCTCGCGCCCAGGCCGCATCCTCCTCGAAGAACCCGCGTATCGCGGCCGCTCAACTAACACTCCTCACCGCAGCAACTGGCGATCTGATTTCCCAGGTAACGCATTAATTAGCGTTTAATACCCTTCTCGTGTTCCCCCCAGGCAACGCTTGGAGGAGAGGAGAAACACGGTCGCGGCTGGGCACGGAGAAACCCCGATGGGCGGCGAGCGACAAGTGGCCGACCAACGAGTGGAATGTCCCGGGGCTCGGCCCCCGGATGCCTGGCTAACCCGATGATCATCCCGGGAGCAGACTAGCCGGAAGCCCCGACCGGTCGCCTCGGCTTGCGCCAGCCTAGGCCGACCAACGAGTGGAATCTCCCGAGGCTCGGCCCTCGGATGCCTGGCTAACCCGATGAACATCCCGGGAGCAGACTAGCCGGAAGCCCCGACCGGTCGCCTCGGCTTGCGCCAGCCTTGGCCGACCAACGAGCGGAATTTCCCTGAGGCTTGACAACCCTCAGATGCCTGGCTAGCCCGACCAACGAGTGGAATCTCCCGAGGCTCGGCCCTCGGATGCCTGGCTAACCCGATGAACATCCCGGGAGCAGACTAGCCGGAAGCCCCGACCGGTCGCCTCGGCTTGCGCCAGCCTTGGCCGACCAACGAGCGGAATTTCCCTGAGGCTTGACAACCCTCAGATGCCTGGCTAGCCCGATGAACATCCCGGGAGCAGACTAGCCGGAAGCCCCGACCGCTCGCCTCGGCTTGCGCCAGCCTTGGCCGACCAACGAGCGGAATTTCCCTGAGGCTTGACAACCCTCAGATGCCTGGCTAGCCCGATGAACATCCCGGAAGCAGACTAGCCGGAAGCCCCGACCGGTCGCCTCGGCTTGCGCCAGCCTTGGCCGACCAACGAGCGGAATTTCCCTGAGGCTTGACAACCCTCAGATGCCTGGCTAGCCCGATGAACATCCCGGGAGCAGACTAGCCGGAAGCCCCGACCGGTCGCCTCGGCTTGCGCCAGCCTTGGCCGACCAACGAGCGGAATTTCCCTGAGGCTTGACAACCCTCAGATGCCTGGCTAACCCGATGATCATCCCGGGAGCAGACTAGCCGGAAGCCCCGACCGGTCGCCTCGGCTTGCGCCAGCCTAGGCCGACCAACGAGTGGAATCTCCCGAGGCTCGGCCCTCGGATGCCTGGCTAACCCGATGATCATCCCGGGAGCAGACTAGCCGGAAGCCCCGACCGGTCGCCTCGGCTTGCGCCAGCCTTGGCCGACCAACGAGCGGAATTTCCCTGAGGCTTGACAACCCTCAGATGCCTGGCTAACCCGATGATCATCCCGGGAGCAGACTAGCCGGAAGCCCCGACCGGTCGCTTCGGCTTGCGCCAGCCTTGGCCGACCAGCGAGCGGAAGAATTTCCTGAGGCCTAACCCTCGGATGCCTGGCTTAGCGCCGGAAGAATTTCCTGAGGCCTAACCCTCGGATGCCTGGCTCAGCGCCGGAAGAGTTTCCTGAGGCCTAACCCTCGGATGCCTGGCTCAGCGCCGGAAGAGTTTCCTGAGGTTTAACCCTCGGATGCCTGGCTCAGCGCCGGAAGAGTTTCCTGAGGCCTAACCCTCGGATGCCTGGCTCAGCGCCGGAAGAGTTTCCTGAGGTTTAACCCTCGGATGCCTGGCTTAGCGCCGGAAGAGTTTCCTGAGGCCTAACCCTCGGATGCCTGGCTTAGCGCCGGAAGAGTTTCCTGAGGCCTAACACTCGGATGCCTGGCTTAGCGCCGGAAGAATTTCCTGAGGCCTAACCCTCGGATGCCTGGCTTAGCGCCGGAAGAGTTTCCTGAGGCCTAACCCTCGGATGCCTGGCTTAGCGCCGGAAGAATTTCCTGAGGCCTAACCCTCGGATGCCTGGCCTAGCGCCGGAAGAGTTTCCTGAGGCTTAACCCTCGGATGCCTGGCTTAGCGCCGGAAGAATTTCCTGAGGCCTAACCCTCGGATGCCTGGCTTAGCGCCGGAAGAATTTCCTGAGGCCTAACCCTCGGATGCCTGGCTTAGCGCCGGAAGAGTTTCCTGAGGCCTAACCCTCGGATGCCTGGCCTAGCGCCGGAAGAGTTTCCTGAGGCCTAACCCTCGGATGCCTGGCTCAGCGCCGGAAGAGTTTCCTGAGGCCTAACCCTCGGATGCCTGGCTTAGCGCCGGAAGAATTTCCTGAGGCCTAACCCTCGGATGCCTGGCTTAGCGCCGGAAGAATTTCCTGAGGCCTAACCCTCGGATGCCTGGCTTAGCGCCGGAAGAGTTTCCTGAGGTTTAACGCTCGGATGCCTGGCCTAGCGCCGGAAGAACTTCGGGAATCAAAAGTCAGCAAGACGCAACCAAGAGCTAAAAAAAAAAAAAAAAAAAAAAAAAAAAAAAAAAGAGAGGACGAAGGCGAGATGAAGAAATATTCAACGTGCATTAATTTTCAGGGCCGAAGCCCATACAATTGGGCAAAACGCCGACATACAAAAATAAAAAAGAAGACAATGAAAGGTACAAGAGGTCAGCTTGGAGGAACTCCCGGGTCGGGAACGCCGGGCTCGTCCGCGGGAGGTAGGGAAGCAGCAGGAGAACCAGCAGGCGATGGCGCCGGAGAGGAGTCGAGGAGGGAGATATCGCTCAGGTCAACTTCGGGATACTTAGCCGACACCCTTGCCAGGCCCTCCTCGAAGCCCAAGGTGAAGGCTTCGGCCCCCGCGTCCGACGCGTCATGGACAAACTCGTCAGACTGGCGATAGGTCCGCACTGCCTCCGACATATCATGGGCGAACTCGGCGGACTGGCGATAAGCCTCTACCGCCTGACGCCCGATTTCCGCCCTCTTCTCGGCCAGCTCCGCCTCAGCTCGCTCCATAATCTGAGCCTTGGCCTCCAAGACCTTCGCCACAATCCGGCCTTCGGCCTCAGAGGAGACCCTCAGCAGATCAGCCTGAGCCTCTTTATGCTTCGCCTCGGTAGCAACCCGAGCGGCCTCGGCTTCCTTCAGGCGCGAACGGAGCTCTTGGACGTCCGTGCATGACTTCTCCAGGGCCGACTCCAGTTCGCCTAGTTTGGCTTCAAAAGAGCGGATTCGGTCGCAGGCGTTGTCGGCAGACCGCTGGGCCTTCTCCCACCGCTCTCGATAGTCCGCGATCTTCCGGGACTGCTTTTCAGCCCGTTCCTCCGCCTTCTTGACCCTGCTTTCGAGGCCCGAGGCGGCTTTGAGTTGCTCCCGAGCCTCTGACAGTTGCTCCTCCAGGGCGGCGAAGCCGAGTGCCCGCTCTTCGGCCTCCCGGAGCCTCGCCTTGAGGTCCCCGGTCGCCCTGCCTGCCGCAGCCCGGCCTCCCTCTTCCATTGCTTTCAGCCGGTCCTCGGCCTTCGCCAAAAGCCCCGCCTGTTCCTTGTAGCACTCCTCCAGACGGATCATGTACTGGGCGAGCTAAGAAATAGGAAAAATAAGGGAGTCAGGCGGAGAACAACAGAGCCAATAAATGGTGAAAGACGGCCAGAAGAACACTCACCGACATGAGACAGACGCAGCTGGCGGCCCCAACGTCAGAGACATCCAACTCCCGGACCCGCCGACGGTCCTTCTCCAGCAACACTGTTTCGATGAGATTTCGGGCGCCATCGGTAGTGAAGGCAGACCCCGATTTCTCCCCGGAGCCGGATGGTGGTTCTGCAGCCTTACCCTTATCCATCGCCTGGGGAAGAGTCCGGCTGATCGCGCTCGGGGCGGGGGTCGCCCCAGGAATTGATAGGGTCCCGCTCGGCCGGGGCCTCGGCGCGTCCCTCCTCGAGTCATCAGGAGCCGACCGAGTCGAAGGCCGGGTCGGGGACCGATCACGTCCGACCCGTCCGTCTTGAGCAGGCTCAGGTGGCACCTCCGGAGTAGCGGCAACCTTACCACCGGAGGGCTGATACAGCGTCAGCTGCCGGTCGGTGCCCACGACATCTCCCTGACCGGTGGGCCCGGACTCGTCGGTCGGCATCGGAGGTATCTCCTTACGGGACTTCTTCGCCGGTGGGGCCCCGCTCGGAAGAGCTCGTTTCCTCCTCCGGACTGCTTCCAGCAGGGACGCCCTACCAACAGCCTTCGTCTTCACCGACCGCATGACGTCGTCGACCTCTGCAAGAAGGACGGGATAGTCAGGGACTGAGAAACCGAAAGGAAGAAGGAACGAAAGAGAAGAAAAGAGCTAAAGAAACGATGGCGGACTCACGGTCGGTGGGGACCGAGCTCAAACCGACGTTCACCAAGGTATCCTCAGAAATAAGGCGGCCCACCGGGGGAAGCTGGCCCTCGGCGACCAACCCCTTCAAGGCGGCGACGCCCTCGGATTCCTCCCTCGACAACTTCGACAGGCCAATTGGGGACTTCACCGGCGTCCCCCAGATTGCCCTGATTTCCCAGGAGGGGTCTGCATCAACGAAAAAGAAGCGCTCCTTCCAGTGGTGAATGGAGGTAGGACCCTCCTTGACAAGGCCGCACCCTCGCCGCGCTGCGAAGCACCACCACCCTTTGTCCTGGGGGTGGCCACTCAGGCCGTAGAGCTCCCAGAAAACGTTCAAGGTGGCGGGAATCGCATGCAAGCGACAGAGAACCTGGAAGACCGTCAGAGCACGCCACGAGTTCGGCACCAGTTGCGTCGGTGCCATTCCTAAACCCCGGAGCACCTGTAAGACTAGGTCTGAAGGGGGAAAGCGGAACCCGGCCTGGAGGATGCCCTCATTGATGGCGATCTTCCCTCGAGGAGGATGAGACATCCTCTCCTCAGGCCCTGGGAGCGTGACATTGCAGGCCTCGGGAAGGTGGTACCGAGCCACAAATCCGTCTAAGTCCTCGGCGACCAGTTTTGACTTGATGCTATCTGCTCCCACTTCGCCCATCCCTAATGGCCAATAAATCTACGGTCAGGACGGGGTCAAGAAGGAGGGAAAGGCCGGAACGACTGGGGTGCACTAGTACAAAAAGAAAAAGTATGAAGAGCTCAAAGTAGAAGAGTGGGAAACTCACTTGAAGAGGAGGAAGAACGGCTCCGAGAGCGTCAAAGGAAAAGCAAGCGAACGTTTCGGCGGCAACAACGGCAGCGCAAAGGAGAAACTCGAAAATGTCCGTAAAGAAGAAGACGGACGGGGGAGGGCCCCCGATTAAATAGGCGAAAGGGCAAGTGACGCCTCGATGACGCCAGAAGACGCCTGGCCGCCGAAGGGTCGCTCGCACCCCAAAGGCGAATCGACACCATTAAGGAAGGATGTCCGCCGAAATCCTCAGGTTGCCAGGTCAGCAGCAACCGCCATACGCCATAAAGAAGGCGGGAAGCTTGAAGCGCGCGCGCCTCTCCGAAGGATGGCGGCAATCTCGAAACATCACTCCCTTCACCTGTTCCCCTTCTGGTTCCAGGCTCGGAAGTGGGGGGCTACTGTTATGGGGGAATTAAGCCGCCATGCCCCACGTGATCGGCACGCGTATCCAGGAAAGCTACAGTTACCCTTTGACCCAGCACTCCGACCCCGAGTCGGACCTCCCCGGCTCCGCAGCCCGACCCCGGGTCGGCTGCCCTATGATCCAGCACTCCGACCCCGAGTCGGACCTCCTCGGCTTCGCAGCCCGACCCCGGGTCGGCTGCCCTATGATCCAGCACTCCGACCCCGAGTCGGAGATCTTTTGATAACGACAGGCTATTCTCCAGAGGCACGCCGCGGCCTCCTGCTCCACTACTCCCTGCAACGGCTGTACCCGATGCTGCCCACGATCTCCTGTATCAACCGTACAAAGCGGAGCTCCACTACGCCCTGTCATGGCCGTACCCAGCGCTGCTCCACGACGCCCCGTAACGGCCATGTCAGTGGCCATTCTATCGTGCCCCACGACGACAAACCCCCCTGAGAGACCTCCCAGCCAGGTATATACGCGGCTGGGGGGAGAAGGGGGGGGGGTAAGCAATACCTCCCAGAGCACTCTCTCCCACTTGTGATTATCATCTCTCCTCCTCCAATCTCCTCTGACTTGACCGTCGGAGGGCCATCACCACCCTGGTGGTGGTGCAAGGCTTGTTTGCAGGTTCCTTGGCGGAAGGTGGAGCGCAACCAGCACCAACCAAGACAACTCAGGCGGAACCCCGTTCACACCGTCGTGTCAATCGTTCTCGGTTTGGACCACCAGCAACAAGTTTACTTTGGGCTTTCTATTTTTCCAAAGTTCATAAGGTGTTTTCTTTATAATGGGTCTCAATAAAACTCTATTTAATATATGACATGAGGTATTAATGGCTTCTCCCCAAAAGTACTTAGGGAGGTTACTTTCACATAGCATGGTTCTAGCCATTTCCTCTAGGGTTCTATTTTTCCTTTCTACAACTCCATTTTGTTGTGGTGTTCTAGGTGCAGAAAAATTATGAGTTATTCCCTTTTTACTACAAAATTCATCAAATAGATGATTTTCAAATTCCGTTCCATGATCACTTCTAATAGCTATGACTGAAGTATCTCTAGCATTTGTTACTTCCTTATGAAATTTCTTAAATACTGAAAATGCTTGATCTTTATGAGCTAAGAACATTACCCAAGTATATCTAGAAAAATCATCTACAATAACTAGACCATATTTATTTCCACCTAGACTTGTGGTTCTAGTTGGTCCGAATAGATCCATGTGTAGTAGTTCTAGAGGTCTAGAGGTATAGACACAATTTATGGATTTAAAGGAGTTCCTTGATTGTTTGCCATATTGACAAGCTTCACATATTTTATTCTTTTCAAACTTTAGTTTTGGCAAACCTATCACGGAATCTCTTTTAACTAGTTTTGATATTGTGTCCATACTTGCATGACCTAACTTACGGTGCCATAACCAACTAGCATCATTATCCTCAGTTTCATTAACAATTAAACATGGGTTATGTTTGGCAAGATCCTCAAGGTCTACTACATATACATTGCCACGTCTTATTCCTTTAAAAACTAAACTATTGTCATTTGAGTTGGTTATGATGCATAAAGATGGTTTGAACAAAACATCAAAACCTCTATCATACAATTGACTAATGCTAAGTAGATTATGCTTAAGACCATCAACATATCGAACATTATCAATAAATGTTGAAAGGGTGATTTGTACTTTACCTATCCCAATGATGTGACGTTGGTTATTGTCTCCAAATATCACAGCACCTCCCTTCTTAGGCTCAAGAGTGAAGAATTGGTCCTTGTCACCCGTCATGTGTCTTGAGCAGCCACTATCCAAGTACCAACAATTTTTGTCGACCTTGGCTGCAAGACACTCCTACACAAGCAAATCATACAATTTTAGGTACCCAAGTTTTCTTGGGTCCTTCATGGTTAGTAATGTTGGTTCCTTTTGGAACCTAAACCCTTTTATTTTTCTTTTAGTTTTTCCTTTTCTATAATCACACACATTTGCTTTATGTCCTAATGTTCTACAGCAAAAACATGTTATTTTCTTAGTTTTGCTTTTCCCTGCTTTAACAAAGAAATTACTAAGGAGCTTTTGCTTATTTTTAGGTTTATGCCCTAAACCAGCTCTATTGAATACAGCTCGTTGACTATTAAGTATCATTTCCAATTTTTCAAAACTATATGTAAACTTTTCTACAAAAGGCTTGTACTTTTCTAGTTCTAGTGCTAATTTTTGTTTTTCTGTTTTTAATCCATTTAGGTCTTTTGTGAGACTCTCTTTTATGATTTGTTTATTGTTTTTAAGTTCTAATATTTTTTTGGTTAGTCTTTCGTTATCTTTAATTAAGGCATTAGTCTTTTGAATTAACATTTGGTTGCTTGTCTTAAGTTCTGAATTTTCTTTAATGATAACATCTTTATCCTTAATTAATATATCGTACTTACGGAGGTGAGTTTGGTTAGTTAGTTTCAATTCTTTGTTCTTAAGGTTTATTGTCTTATACTCGTCCATTAATTCATTGAAAGCATCATATAATTCATCAAAGGTAAAGTCTAAATGTGTTTCGGATGTTACCTCATTGTCGTTAGCCATAAAACATAGGTTGGCCTTTTCTTCTTGTTCCTCATCCGATGATGATGATGATGTATCGGAGTCTGATAGGGTGGAGACGAGGACTTTTTTTTTCTTATACTTGCTCCCCTTCTTCAGCAAAGGACACTCAGCTCTGAAATGCCCCGGCTTCTTACACTCATAACATCTGATCCCCTCATTTTCTCTTTCCTTACCTTTATCCTTGTGATAGGAATTTGAGGGGCCTCTCCTTTGATGAGAGGACTTCTTCCGGTTGATGAATCTTCGGAATTTTCTTACAAGGAGAGCCTCATCATCATCTCCCTCATTGTCTTTCTCTTCACTGCTACTGTGCAAGACAAATCTTTGTTAGTAGAAACAGATTTTAGTGCTATTACCTTTTTCTTGTGAGAGGACTCTTCTTCATTGTGTTGTTTCATTGTTAGCTCATGCGTCATGAGGGATCCAAGTAGCTCCTCAAGTGGCAGCTTGTTTAAGTCCTTGGCTTCTTGGATTGCCGTTACCTTGGCTTCCCATGACCTTGGTAGACAACGAAGAATCTTTCTGACAAGTTCACTGTTAGTATAATTTTTGCCAAGGCTTTTTAGGCCATTGACAATGTCAGTAAATCTAGTGAACATGCAAGTGATTGTTTCATTAGAATCCATCTTAAATAATTTATACTTATGAACTAATATATTTATTTTAGATTCTTTTACTTGATTTATGCCCTCGTGGGTCACTTCAAGTCTATCCCAAATCTCTTTTGCAGAAATGCAAGTAGAGACTCTATTGAATTCATTTCTATCTAAAGCACAATAAAGCACATTCATTGCTTTGGCATTTAGTTGTGCCTTCCTTATGTCATTGTCATCCCAATCCTTTTCAAGTTTGGGTACAGTGACACCCTCTACATAAATGGATGGGATGTATGGTCCATTTAGTATGGTGGTCCACATCTCATAGTCTTGGGCTTGGATAAATATTCTCATCCTAGCCTTCCAATATGAGTAGTCGGATCCATTAAAGAATGGAGGTCCATGGGTGGACTGGCCCTCAATATGAGAAGATCCAAATGGGGTTGTCATTTTGATCTTTTACTCTTTTGGTAAAAGAGTTCCGGCTCTGATACCACTTGTTGCCCAGATAGACAACCCAAGAGGGGGGGTGAATTGGGTTTTAAAATAATTATTGCAATTAAAAGGTTTATAAATAACTAATTAATACTTTTTGCAAGTTGATTAATTAGATGCTATGTGCAGTGAATGAAAAGAAAGTAAGAGATAACAAGGCAATCACAAATACAAGGGAATTTATAGTGGTTCGGAGCTAACCCTTGCTCCTACGTCCACTCCCCAAGCCTCACTTGGAAATTCACTATAACCCCTCGGATTACAGCCGGTTGTTTTACAAGCTCACAACCTAACTTGTTGTTTTACGAGATCACAACGAACTCGGTCGGTTTTCCCAGGCTCACCGACTAGAACCACCCGATTGTTTTTCCGGGATCACAATCTAACCCTTACACCGTTGGTTTCAACCTAGGCTCACCAACAAACCTTTACACCCTTGATTCAATCCCCTGATTGAATCAAGTAAGGAACAAAATGGTATGAACAAAAACAAACAGAAAAATAAAGCTTCTAAACAAGCAGATATACATCGATATAAATAAGAGAGAAGTTAAGAGCCCTCAAACAAATTTATGAAGATGTAGATGATGACCCAAAGATTGATTCATAGATTGATTTTGATGATCACAAAACCTTGAAGTATAGATACTAATATTTATGTTGCAAGGAGAAAGATATTTATTTTGCAAGGAACATAGCAAGTTGGAAGAACACAAGAAGGCCTCCAAAGCTCTCAAGTTGGAAGAAAGCTACAATTTATTGGCCCAAGTTTAAAGTTCAAAGGATTCAAATTGGAGGAGTAAAATCAAAAGAAAAATTCAAAAGAACAGTCTTCGAGTCGACTCCAGTGGAATTCAAGTCGACTCCGGAGAAGTATGAGTCGACTCCTAGGAGTCACAGGCAGAAAAGTCAGAGAGCAGTTTTCGGGTCTGAGATTCGAGTCGACTCCAGTGGAACGCGAGTCGACTCCGATGGTTGGTAGGTCGACTCCAAAGAAAGCAAGAGTCGACTCTCAGCGGAACACAAAGAAAAAGTCAGAGAGCATTTTTGGGACTCTGAGATTCGAGTCGACTCCCGCATTGCACGAGTCGACTCCGAGACTCCGCGACCATCAACAGACAGAAAACCAAGTTACTGCCTCTGAGATTCGAGTCGACTCCCAGACAGCTCGAGTCGACTCCAAGGCAGCGCTACACCAAGATGGCAGAAGGCTGTGTTTCGCAAACTGAGAGCCGAGTCGACTCCAAAGAAGTTCGAGTCGACTCCAAGACTGGACGAGCCAAAAGACAGAGGATCGGGAGTTCGGGCTCTGAGATTCGAGTCGACTCCCAGGAAAGTCGAGTCGACTCGAGAGGACAAAATTCAAAATTGGATCCACGGACTTCAGTGGATGAGCCGACTCCGAAATTGCCAAGTCAGCTCCAGAAGTTGGCGAGTCGACTCCAGGTTAAGACGAGTCGACTCCCAGTCGAGGCAAGCACATTAATTCAAATTTGGAATAGTGGCCGAATCGTCTCCGGTAAAACACGAGCCGACTCCTGCAACAGGCGAGCCGACTCCTGATCGCGCGAGTCGACTCCGATCCCAACGGTAACATTGTCAGGAAATGCAGACTGTGTCCAACGGCTCTTTTTCTTGTCTCTAACGGCTATATTCTTGTTTCCACGCCATCTAAAGCTATAAAAACAAGAAGAGAGCTAGGGGAGAACTCATGGAAGTGGGAGAGATCATCTAGGAAAGAGATCTCAAAGAGATTACAAAGAAAATCTCCCATAAGCATAAAAGGGCCATCCAAAACGAAATAGAGAGAAGAAGAGCATCCAAGTGAATCCGAAAGCTTCCTCTCCATCCGTGTGCTGCCTCGGGGATCCTCTACTTCATGCCAAATCAGAGGAGGATCAAGTAAAGAAGAAGCCGAGCTCCTCCATCTTCAAAACTCGTTTGAGGGCTTCTCTTTACTCTATTTGTTTATATTGTCATATTTGCTTGTTTAAGAAGCTTTGTTTTGTTTTATACTTTGTTTTAATATCTTGTAACTTGATTCAATCAAGGGATTGAATCAAGGGGTTAAGGTTTGTTGGTGAGCCAAAGAAAAACCAACGGTGTTAAGGTTTGTTGGTGAGCCAAAGAAAAACCAACGGTGTTAAGGTTTGTTGGTGAGCCAAAGAAAAACCAACGGTGTTAAGGTTTGTTGGTGAGCCAAAGGGAAAACCAACGGTGATAGGTTTGTTGGTGAGCCGAGGGTAAAACCAACGTGTAAGGGTTTGATTGTGATCCCGGAAAAACAATCGGGGAGGTTCTAGTCGGTGAGCCTGGGAAAACCGACCGAGTTCGTTGTGCGCTCGTAAAACAACAAGTTAGGTTGTGAGCTTGTAAAACAACCGGTTGTAATCGGTAGGATTATAATGAAATTCCCAAGAGGTCTTGGGGAGTGGATGTAGGTGCTGGGGTGCACCGAACCACTATATGTCCTTTGTGTTTGTAATGCCTCTAGTTATTGTCTAACTAACACACTTACTTACTTAGATAAATTGCTTGCTTAATTCTTATCCGCACATCCTTTAGTTGCAAGCATATTTAATCAAGTCGAAGTCTATACATCAAACCCTTGCTAAGTTTAACTTTCACTGTGCATCTATACAACTTAGCATAGTAAATCAAAAAGTTTTAGAAGTAGCATAAAAGTTTTAAAAGACCCAATTCACCCCCCCTCTTGGGTTGTATCTACTGGGCAACAAGTGGTATCAGAGCAGGTGCTCAAATATTATTTGTAGTCTTAACCGACTAGAACCAAAGATCATGACAACTCAAATAGATAGTTTTCTAGGAGAAGGACAATCAATTGATACACCACCACTATTTAATGGCATAAACTATACACATTGGAAAATACGCATGCGCATCTTTATTCAATCACAAAACTATTATTTATGGAAAATCATAATAAATGATCTTCACACACTCTCTCAAACTTTTAATGAAAAGGATTTAGCACAATTGAATGCTGATGCCATGAACCTTTTATATTGTGCATTAAATAGGAATGAGTTTAATTGCATATCTTCTTGCATGACTGCTAAAGAAATATGGAATATGCTTGAAGACAAATATGAATGCACTAACAAATCTGAAACATCATGTGTAGAAGGAGAGCAGTATCATATTGAAAATCCATGCTTGGTGGCACAAGAGGTACATGCTGAAACTGAAAGCAATTTTACATTTGATGAACTCCATGATGCCTTTTCTGATTTGTATTTAGAATATAAGAAACTTATTTGTAAGAACAAAAACTTGAAGATTGAAAATCAAATTCTAATAGATGAAAAACTGAAACTAACCAGTAAAACTGAAATCTTAATTAAAGAAAATCAAGAACTAAATCAAAGAGATCAACTTCTCACTGAAAGTCATGATAAACTTAAGAAAAACAATGAGTTACTTTCAGAAGATAACAGAAGATTAACTAAAGAAGTTGACAGATTAAAACCTGTTGTTGAAAGATTTACCCTCAGCTCTGAAAAATTGAACCTAATGATAAATAATCAAGGAGCTGAATTTGATAAAGTTACATTAGGATATCAACCTTGGTACACCCAAAAATCTTTTAAGAATATGTTTGTTAAAATAGTTTTTAATTACTCTAAAACAGATTCTTATAAACAAAAGCTAAGTAAAATCTCTTCTGTTGTTCCTAAATCTATACATTACAAATTTGATGAACCAAAAAGGGAGAAACAGAAAATTAAAAGTTTTCCTACTACTCATGTTCGATCTAAGTTTGTTAAATTCAACAAGAGGATACAGAAATACATCCCTTGTAATCCTAAAATCTGTAAATTCATGGACAAAATAGCTATTAAGAGAATATGGGTTCCAAAAGGAACAATTATAGCTAACCTACAAGGACCCAAAAGAGCTTGGGTTCCTAAGTTGAAAATATGATTATTCTTTCAGCAAGCATGTCTAGCTATCCAAGGTTCTAATGAAAGATGTTATCTAAACAATGGGTGCTCTAGACATGTGTTAAAGAATTAAATTTAAAATGTAATTAAAAAGAATGATTTAAATGAAAGAAAGGATGAAATAAGTAATTCTTACATCTTCTCGTATTGAAATTACTTTATTAGTTGATTAAAACATAACTTGAAAGTATTAATCATTTTTGTGATATAAGTGATATTTGTCTTTTTGGGTATGAAAAGAAAATATATTCAAATCACTTCATTTTTTTTGTATGCTCCACTCACTATTGGATAAGTTGCTAAATGATTAATTAATTCATTAAAAATAACTCTATGAACCCTCTATATGCTTGATTAAGAATTTTTATCCATGGCATTATTTTTATTGATCATCAATATGATAATGTGTACTTGGTATGCTTTTGAATATATGCACTATGAATACCAAGATTAAAGAAACCATATTTGGCATATGAAATCAGCTCATGCTAGTATGTACTTAATCTCAAAAGACCTTACCATAGGCTTACTTAGATTATCCTCTTAAAGGTCAAAGTTTTACTATGCATGCTAACTAAGGAAACAAACAAAAATAATTTCTAAATCTAGAGATGTTGTTTCCAACACAAATTTTTTCAAAAGCTTACATTAGCCTTGTTCTTGGCACTCAAATTAAAATATTTTCTGCATTGGCACAAACTCACAAAAAGCGATCAAATGATAAAGGTTTGCAAACTATGAATCACGGCATAGTTTTGAAAATCAATTTTTGTGTTAAGTTGTGCACAGAAAATAATATTGAATACAATTCTTTCTGCACCAAGAACACTATAGGTAAAATAGGATTAATAGAATCTTTGAAGAATTGAAAAAGGCAATGTTGTATGATAGTCATCTACTTAAAATGATTTTTAAAAGCTATCATCACTGCTTGTCATACATATGACTTCTATTAGATCTATCTTTGATGAAAACTTCTTTTGATCTTCTGAAAAATAGAAAACGAACTATTGCGTATCTCTCATATTTTTCAGTCGTACATGTTATGCTTGATATGTTCTCTTGAAAAATAATGCCAAATCTAATAAAGATATTTCTATCCTTGGATATCATTCATCAAGCAATGCATATAGAACATTCATGAAAAATTCTAGATATAGAAGTATCAATTCATTTTATTCTTTATGAGACTAATGATCTATTATCAAAATACTAAAATCAAATTATATGGTTAAATCTTTTACATATAACAATCTGAAAAACTTGTTAATTAGAACCAAATTGGATTTTTCAGATATACACTTAATGATGACTACTAAAAGATTAAATCAAGAAAAGATGAAATAGATCTTGATAAGATTCTTGCATGATTAGAAGTAAAAATCACCTTTATCATTTGTTTGCTTTATAAACGTTATATCCTATCAAATGAGTGTGTAGAATGGACTCCTATGTGCTTACTTTATATATGTTAGATAACCACCATATTTGAAAACACTCATTACAAATATGATAAAGCATTATATGATTTGAAACAAGCATCAAAAGCATGATATAAAAGCTTAAGCAACCTTTTTGATAGAAAGTAATAATGATAAATCTATGTATCAAAAGGAAGAATTAGTGACATTATTTTTGGTTCTACTAATGAAGATTTATATTTTTACTAAGCTCATACAAGGTGAGTTTGAAATATGTATGATGAATGAATTAACATCTTCTCTCAAACTCCAAATTAAGACAAACAGGAAAGGGGATCTTCATTGACCAACATTAGTCCACAAGAAAACTCTTATAGAAGATTGGCATGAAGAAGGTATATCTATGACCCCATCTTGTAGAGTTTGAAAAGGATGAGCAAAGTAGATCTATTGTGTTAAAGCTGTATTGAAGCATGATAGAATAATTATTTTATCATACAGCTAGTAGACCAGATTGTATGCTCATTATGTGACCGTGTGCAAGACTTCAATCTAACTTTAATTAATCATATTTTATTGATAACAAATAAATCATAATCTGAATTTTGATAGAAACAAATGTTTAAGATAAATTGATTAAAACATAGTTAACATATCTTATTGATAATTATCTTAAGCAAATAGAATCTAAACTAAATTGACTTGAACTATCTTGGTTAATGAATCTATCTCTTTAGTTCAAATGATATGTGCTTGCTTATATTTAGGCAATCTCTTGAGTAAAGTGATTCAACATGCAACTATTGTCATATCTCATATTGAGTCATCTAATTAAAAAATATATATATGTTGGATGAATGCCTTGTATCTTAAAGAAACTAATGACCTTCCTTCAAGAAAGAAAAATGAGAAATTTTAACTTGAAGGATATCTTCATGTAAGATACACTAAACATTCACATGCAAACAAGAGAGAGGATCTTCTTCAGCCAAAAGTTCACTCATAAGAAATCTAGTTTGGCTTGAAGAACATATAATGAATAGGTAATTTTAGATACCTTTCTCACAAATTAATTGAGCAAAGTCAATAACTTAAATCCTATTATGGCATGATTAAATTCTTTAATTATTAATTTTTGATATCATGTCTATATGTGTATTGACTGACTTATACTTTTAGAAATTATTTCATGGTTTGCCCAAACTAAAATATATCTTTGCCTATGTCATAACCATGAAATACACAAGTATATGCTTAAAATTTTGATGTAAAATAACTTGTGAGAAGTTATGAATCCTTGAGCACAATGAAAATGTTGTTTGCATAATATACATCTATATGATACATAAGATTATCTCTTTTTTCTACTCTTTCATGTAAATTACTTGAGAATGACAAAAAGGGAGAGAGATAAGGAAAAGAAAATGGACATTGTTCAAGAGATGAAAAATCTGAGTAAAGGCAAATACTCCAATCTTAAGGAAAAGCAAAACAAACATAGTATACTCGGAACATTTGTGAGACGTTTGGAAGAGATAAAATCTGTAACTAATTACACTCAAACAGGGAAAGTTAGAAGTGAACATTTTAACCTTTCTATATTGCTCATCATAGGGATGGTGCCAATGGGGAGGCTAGTGGTAGTACCCGGCACTATTTGACCCAACTATTCGGTGTAGGGCATATTAGGGACGGCACAAGAGGGAGGCTAGTGGTAGTACCTCGTGCCCCTTCCCAACTCCACCGGATAGGGAGCAAATAGAGTATAGAGCATAAGAAAATAAAAATGAAAGACAAAGTAAATGAAAATATATAAGAATAATCAAGTCAAATTTTTAATCACTTGAAAACACACTTTAAGGATGAAATCAGTGCAAGATAATGTTTAAATAAGGGGAGTTTATTTGAAAAGAATTGATTTTGATCCTTGACATGCTTGTTCTTAATATTTTAATGCATGACTTAACACATAACATATTTTGCATGTGGCATGATGTTTTAAATTATGGGTTCTCAATGTTTTACAATGCTTCATGCTTGGATAATTTGATTGAATATTTGGAATACTATATAAAATTTTTTTTGTATTATTAAAAAAAAATTTCAGATTTGTCATTCACAATCATCGTTAAAATCTGAAAGGTGAATAAATTTGTAAAAAGAAGAAGAGAAGGATATTTCTATTTAGGCAAAATGAATTGAGTTTGTTCTATCCTTCAACTTTCTTAACTTTGGTATATAATGTGCTAAACATAAATACAAATATTCTGAATATCCTCTTATATGTGTGAAATATGTGTCTTCAATCATAATGATTTAAGATGAGCTACAATGTGGAAGATCCATATCTCAAATTATGACTTTGAAAGCCTCTATTGAAAATCTTTATGAAATTCAAAATCTGATTTTGTATAAAAGCTTAAACTCAATATGATTTCTAAATAAAATCTTAATTTAAGAAAAACAGAATTAATTTTGATGCCTTGGTTGGTTGCTCCGGTACGCATCCGAAACATATCTTTTCTTATCGTTAAAATGTACTAATATTGGTCTAAATGATGTGTCTTTCAATGATCTTGATTACAAGAATTTTTTTTAAATATATGATTCTATTTTGATATAAAAAAAAAAATATTTATTGTGCTTCATGTATACATTGCTGAAAAACTATGATTAAGAAATTGAGTTCTATAAATATATATACCTCAATGATCATCTATATATTTTTCTCTCCTACATTATTAAAGACTTCCATCAATAGAGTGAATGATCTTAAAGCTAGAAACATTTCACCTCACTCAAATGACTCTAAAAGAAAGAAAATGTAAATACTTTTGAAAGAAACTGAGCTTCAATTGAATCATTTTCTGATTAATACTTTTATACATTTTCTCTAAGATTAGGAGAAAGCATAACTTGTTCTTAAAGGATTAGAAAGAGTGATTACTATAAATTCTGAATAATTCTAGATCACTCTACATTCTTGATATTACAGAATTTTAGTGTTATTCACGTTTATCACTAAAATCTGAAATTCAACAATTAAAATGATTAAAGAAGAATGCATCTTTTGAGGGGGAGCTTTAGATATTCAGTATCCTATCCCAAAGACACTTTATTTATGGATACTTTGAATTTTATGGATTGATTTTGATGAACCTCCTTATATTGCAAGACATGCTTTAATTTCCTTGAGATGAGTTCTATAAAGGTTGTCTTATCTCAAACTATATTTTTGAGATTGACAATCTTATTGAACATTATCTTAGGATTCTAAACTCTTAAATGGAATGATCAATTGAGGGGGAGAAAGAAAATTTCAGAAGGAGAGGTCTTATGGAACTTAATTACATAAATCTATAGGAGAGGGAAAGAATACTAAATGAAAAGTGATCCTAATACTCTCCAATATGTATCATCTGAAATTTAAATCTGAAAATCTTTATGATACACCTTGAGGCATGTTATTTGGTTAATATATCTTCTGCACAAATCATGAACCAAATTGCAATTCAAATAGTTGATCTTAAGAGCCTCTAATTTAATGAAAAAAGGGGAGAATAACGTGTTAAATTTTCTTGAGTATCTCGTAGAAAATCTATTTTGAAATTCACTAATGAGTCCTAATTGGCTTGCTCTTTAGAACTTCAATATTGTGCCAATTCATATTTTTATATATGTATCAAATCGTGCTTATTTTCTAAAGGAATAAAAGAAAGTCCTTAAAAGAGCTCTAAGATATATCATAAATTGCATGAATTCATATTTTGGTATTTGTGCCCCAATGCTCTTATTATCATAAAAAGAACTTTGAAGTCATGATCCAACATGATGATATATTTTTCAAGTATATAAGTTTTGATCTTTTACTCTGAAAATCAATTAAATTGCTCTCATGTTGATAAAATACTTAATAGATTGGGCAAAAGGTCTTAAATGAACAAGCTTTCATACTTAGTGAAGAGAGGTTAGATTTCCACTCATATTTCTCCTTAAATATCATTTGTGGTACTTCTTGAATTAACCTAAGCAAGATTCCACCTACACTTGATTAGAAAACTATCTGTGGTATCAAATTAAAAAAAAAAACCTCTTGAATTCACACTCGATGTGTTCTGCTCTGATCTTTGTACTTAATGTTTCACTATCTTTTTGATGTTGTCAAAAAGGGGGAGAAATATCTAAGTATATGCTATATACTCAGAATGCTTTATTACTTTGAATTAAATACAAATCAGCTTAAAATTTAAATATGTTGATTGTGTTAAGCTGATTAAATCTAAAGCATTATCATGAAGTATGTTTTTAAATATATATGTTTTCCACTTCATGCAACTTAGCTATGTATTACTTCTAGAAATCAATATCTTTTATATTGCATATACTCCAAATTTTGTCATCATCAAAAAGGGGGAGATTGATGACCCAAAGATTGATTCATAGATTGATTTTGATGATCACAAAACCTTGAAGTATAGATACTAATGTTTATGTTGCAAGGAGAAAGATATTTATTTTGCAAGGAACATAGCAAGTTGGAAGAACACAAGAAGGCCTCCAAAGCTCTCAAGTTAGAAGAAAGCTACAATTTATTGGCCCAAGTTTAAAGTTCAAAGGATTCAAATTGGAGGAGTAAAATCAAAAGAAAAATTCAAAAGAACAGTCTTCGAGTCGACTCCAGTGGAATTCGAGTCGACTCCGGAGAAGTATGAGTCGACTCCTAGGAGTCACAGGCAGAAAAGTCAGAGAGCAGTTTTCGGGTCTGAGATTCGAGTCGACTCCAGTGGAACGCGAGTCGACTCCGATGGTTGGTAGGTCGACTCCAAAGAAAGCAAGAGTCGACTCTCAGCGGAACACAAAGAAAAAGTCAGAGAGCATTTTTGGGACTCTGAGATTCGAGTCGACTCCCGCATTGCACGAGTCGACTCCGAGACTCCGCGACCATCAACAGACAGAAAACCAAGTTACTGCCTCTGAGATTCGAGTCGACTCCCAGACAGCTCGAGTCGCCTCCAAGGCAGTGCTACACCAAGATGGCAGAAGGCTGTGTTTCGCAAACTGAGAGCCGAGTCGACTCCAAGGAAGTTCGAGTCGACTCCAAGACTGGACGAGCCAAAAGACAGAGGATCGGGAGTTCGGGCTCTGAGATTCGAGTCGACTCCCAGGAAAGTCGAGTTGACTCGAGAGGACAAAATTCAAAATTGGATCCACGGACTTCAGTGGATGAGCCGACTCCGAAATTGCCAAGTCAGCTCCAGAAGTTGGCGAGTCGACTCCAGGTTAAGACGAGTCGACTCCCAGTCGAGGCAAGCACATTAATTCAAATTTGGAACAGTGGCCGAGTCGTCTCCGGTAAAACACGAGCCGACTCCTGCAACAGGCGAGCCGACTCCTGATCGCGCGAGTCGACTCCGATCCCAACGGTAACATTGTCAGGAAATGCAGACTGTGTCCAACGGCTCTTTTTCTTGTCTCTAACGGCTATATTCTTGTTTCCACGCCATCTAAAGCTATAAAAACAAGAAGAGAGCTAGGGGAGAACTCATGGAAGTGGGAGAGATCATCTAGGAAAGAGATCTCAAAGAGATTACAAAGGAAATCTCCCATAAGCACAAAAGGGCCATCCAAAATGAAATAGAGAGAAGAAGAGCATCCAAGTGAATCCGAAAGCTTCCTCTCCATCCGTGTGCTGCCTCGGGGATCCTCTACTTCATGCCAAATCAGAGGAGGATCAAGTAAAGAAGAAGCCGAGCTCCTCCATCTTCAAAACTCGTTTGAGGGCTTCTCTTTACTCTATTTGTTTATATTGTCATATTTGCTTGTTTAAGAAGCTTTGTTTTATTTTATACTTTGTTTTAATATCTTGTAACTTGATTCAATCAAGGGATTGAATCACGGGGTTAAGGTTTGTTGGTGAGCCAAAGAAAAACCAACGGTGTTAAGGTTTGTTGGTGAGCCAAAGAAAAACCAACGGTGTTAAGGTTTGTTGGTGAGCCAAAGAAAAACCAACGGTGTTAAGGTTTGTTGGTGAGCCAAAGGGAAAACCAACGGTGATAGGTTTGTTGGTGAGCCGAGGGTAAAACCAACGTGTAAGGGTTTGATTGTGATCCCGGGAAAACAATCGGGGAGGTTCTAGTCGGTGAGCCTGGGAAAACCGACCGAGTTCGTTGTGCGCTCGTAAAACAACAAGTTGGGTTGTGAGCTTGTAAAACAACCGGCTGTAATCGGTAGGATTATAGTGAAATTCCCAAGAGGTCTTGGGGAGTGGATGTAGGTGCTGGGGTGCACCGAACCACTATATGTCCTTTGTGTTTGTAATGCCTCTAGTTATTGTCTAACTAACACACTTACTTACTTAGATAAATTGCTTGCTTAATTCTTATCCGCACATCCTTTAGTTGCAAGCATATTTAATCAAGTCGAAGTCTATACATCAAACCCTTGCTAAGTTTAACTTTCACTGTGCATCTATACAACTTAGCATAGTAAATCAAAAAGTTTTAGAAGTAGCATAAAAGTTTTAAAAGACCCAATTCACCCCCCCTCTTGGGTTGTATCTACTGGGCAACAGTAGAGGAGGGCTTCTCGAACTCTGAGTCTCCTCTTGAATGTCTTGTAGACTTGAAGGCTGAAGAAGACCTCTTTAATGCTGGGAAGAGTTGGTTGGATGGAGTTTAATGCCCCTCTTCCTTCTTTTCCATGTATGCTCTTTGAAATCAAATGGTAGCTAGAGATTTCTTGTTTTCTTTGAAAGGAATATCACTTCTCTACCTTGCGACAGTTCTCTGTGGCTATTTAACCCATTCACCACGAAAACTAGCCGTTAGACTCAAAGATCTAGCCGTTCTGCACATTCTGCAACTCCTGACAATGTTTCCGTTGGGATCGGAGTCGACTCGCGCGATCTGGAGTCGACTCGGCTGCTGCAGGAGTCGACTCATGCTTTTCTGGAGTCGGCTCGGCAACTGTTCCGGATTTGAATTAAAGTGCTGTCTCGACTGGGAGTCGACTCGACTTAATCAGGAGTCGACTCCCCAATGTCCGAAGCTGACCTGGCACTTTTGGAGTCGACTCATTCCAAGGAATCCATAGATGTATTCTTCAACTTTGCTCACTCGAGTTGACTCGGAAATTCTGGGAGTCGACTCGGCGCTCAGAGTCCGAACTCCCGATCTTCTGTCTTTTGACTCGTGCCGTCTTGGAGTCGACTCGAACTATTTCGGAGTCGACTAGGCTCTCAGTATCCGAAAAACAGTCTTCTGTCTTTTTGGGGTAGCGCTATCTTGGAGTCGACTCGAACTGTCTTGGAGTCGATTCGCCTCTCAGAGACGAAAATACTGTCTTCTGTCTTTTTGGGGTCGCACTGTCTTAGAGTCGACTCGGACTTTGCGGGAGTCGACTCGGCTCTCAGTGTCCGAAAGTTGCTCTCTAACTTTTGCCTTGTATCACACTGTGAGTCGACTCTCGCTTCCTTTGGAGTCGACCTGCCAACCATCGGAGTCGACTCGAGTTCCTCAGGAGTCGATTCGGCTCTCAGGGTCCAAAATAACTTCTCTGTCTTTCTGTCTGTAACTCCCTGGAGTCCACTCGTACTACCCTGGAGTCGACTCGGCAGCATCGGAGTCGACTCGCGCTCTTCAGGAGTCGACTCGTTGACAGATTTTGAGTTGGATCTTTCTGTCTGTCTATTTGTTCTCAGTCGGAGTCGACTCGTAATGTACAGGAGTCGACTCGAGCCTGTGCCAGTGCTTCTGATATGCTTGGAGTCGACTCATAATATCCCGGAGTCGACTCGAGTCTCAGACTTTGGTTCAAATTGAGTTCTTTACTTATCCAAAATGTATTGAACCAAATCTAGAGACACTTAACCATAAATTTACAAGAATTTTACTGAAACACTAGATTGAATTCATTAGTAAAATATAAGATATACTCAAATGCTTTGAGCTCATCAAAATCAAATAGGGTTATAATCAATCACTCCACACCTTTCTTGTTTGTCTTAATTTGGAGTTCGAGAGAAAATATTAATCATTCATCATACATATTTCAAACTCACCTTACATGAGCTTAGTAAAATCTTTATATAAATTTTCATTAGTAGAACCAAAAATGATGTCATCAATTTATACTTTGAGCAAATAAGATATCACAAATTCTTATAGTTTTATCACTATTACTTTCTATCAAAAAGTTACTCAAGCTTTTATATCATGCTTTTGGTGCTTGTTCCAAATCACATATTGCTTTATCATATTTGTAATGAGTGTTTTCAAATAAGGTGGTTATTTTACATAGATCTTCTTTAATGAAATAACCACATAGGAGTGCATTCTATTCATTCATTTGACAAAATATAAAGCTCATAAAGCAAGCAAATAATCATAGTGATCTTTACTTCTAATCATGCAAGAATTTCATCAAGATCTATTTTATCTTTTCTTGATTGAATCTTTTAGTAGTCACTAATTTTTCTTCATTAAGTGCATTTCTGAAAAACTCAATTTGGTTCTAATTATTAACAAGTTTTCAGATTTTATTGGCAAGATTTTAAATTTTATCTCTTTCAAAAATGATTTAGTTTAACTTGACCAATTATAATCTTGTTCATTCTTCTTAAGGTATTTTAGTTTCAAATTGTTATATGTAAGTAAAAAGATTAATCATATACATATCATGTAATCTGATTTTAGTATCTTGATGAAAGCTCATTAGTCTCATAAAGAATAAAATGGATTGATATTTCTACAACTAGGATCTTTTCATTGAATATTCTATATGCATTACTTGATGAATGATACCCAAAGATAGGAGTATCTTTATCAGATTTGGCATTATTTTCATAAGAACATATCAAGAATAACATGTACAATTGAAAAATATGAAAGATATGCAATAGTTCATTTTCTATTTTTCAGAAGGTCAAAAGGAGTTTTCATCAAAAATAGATCTAATAGAAACCATATGTACGACAAGCAGTGTGATAGTTTTTAACAAAAATCATTTAAGCAGATGACTATCATACAACATTATCTTTTTCGTTTCTTCAAGGATTCTATTAACCCTATTTTACTTAAGGTGTTCTTGGTGCAGAAACAATTATATTCAATATTATTTTCTGTGCAAAACTTAACAAGAAATTGGTTTTCAAAACTGTGCCATGATACTTCTTTATTTTCATAGTTTGCAAACCTTTTTCATTTAAACCCTTTTGTGAGTTTGTGCTAATGTAGAAAATATTTTAATTTAAGTGCTAAGAATAAAACCAACGTTAGCTTTGACAAATCATCCACAATTACAAAATCAAGAAACTTATCTCCTAGGTTCATAATTCTAGAGATCCAAATAAGTTCTTGTGAAGAATTTTTAAGGACTATGAGGTGGAAACAATGTTTTCAGATTTAGAAATGATTTTAATTTGTTTTCCTAGATGACATGCATAGAAAACTTTGACCTTGCAAAAAATAATCTAAGTAAACCAATGACAAGGTCTTTTGAGATTAAGTCCATACTAGTATGAGTTGATTTTATATGCCAAAACTAGTTTTTTTAATCTTGGTATTCATAATGCATATATCTAAAAATATACCAAGTACACATTCTTATGTCTATGATCAATAAAAGATAATGCCATGGATAAAAACTCTCAATCAAGCATATAGAGAATTCATAAAGTTATTCTTAATCAATTGATTAATCATTTAGCAACTTATCCAACAGTAAGTAAAGCATACTATAAAATGATGAAGTGATTTGATTATATTTTTTTTAAAAATATCATAAAATTGATTAATACCTGCAATTCATGTTTTAATCAGATACTAAGGCAAAGAGAATGATGAGATGCAAAGATTACTAATTTCATTATTCTTTTCATTTCAATTACTTTTCTTAAGTATATTGTTGCCCAGAGATGGTCACCCAAGAGGGGGGTGAATTGGGTGTTTTAAAACTTTTCGCCTAATTAAAAATAAAACACACAAATATATGCACTAAAGTAAAGAAGGAGGAATGAGAAAGGTCAATCGCAAACACAAGGTTTTATAGTGGTTCGGAGCTTCCACTGCTCCTACATCCACTCCCCAAATCACCTTTGGGAATTTCCACTATAATCCAAGATTACAGTACGGTAGTTTTGCGAGTTCACTACCTAACTCGTTGTTTTACACCGGGCTCACAACAAACCCTAACACCCCCAATTTCACTTAGGCTTGGGACGCCTTTCCCTTGTTCCACGTCCCTTGACTGGAACAAGCACCACAATGAAAGAGTTTACACAGAAAAGAAAAGCTCTAGAAAAGCAAATATGGCAATGATGAACAATAGAATCCGGAAGAATCCTTTTGCCGTTGGAAGCGTGGGAAATGGTGATTCTTCCGATGTGGATCGCGTAGATTTGAGTGTGAGCTTTGAATGCACGAGCGGAAGAGAGTGGTTGAGCTTGAAATCACTTGGGAAGCTTGAAAGCACTTGATTTCTTCACTTGAATGCACTCACTCCCTTGAACTTCTCTCTCTTGCTTCTCTCTTAAATGATCTAGCTTTTGGGTTGGTGAAAAGTTGTTTTGAAGCACTTAAGAGCTCTCTTTTATAGCCCAAAAAGCAAATATAGCCGTTAGAGATAAAGTAAAAGAGATTTGAAATTCAAACCAAACCTGTAAAAGTTGTCAGTCGCGTCCCAGGCGTTCCGGGGACGTCTCCGCTTCAACGAGAGACGTCTCGGCTACAAGATTTTACTTTTTACGTTGTCTGAGGTCGACTCGGCACTTTACGGGGACGACTCTGCTTGTTTGCACTTTTTGAATGGGGACGACTCCGCTGTCTCGGGGTCGACTCCGCTTCTTTATCTCCGAAAAACATGTCCTCTGGAATTCCCTGAGAGAGCCGACTCCGCTCTTTCAGGGGACGTCTCCGCTGCCTTATCACCGAAAAAATCATTCTCTGGAAAATCCTGAGAGAGCCGTCTCCGCTATCTTGGGGACGACTCGGGAAGTCTCCTTTTTACTTGTGGGGACGACTCTGCTTGCTGTGGGGACGTCTCGCGCATATCTCTTGAAAACTGCCTTTCTGCCGCCACTGGAGAGAGTCGACTCCGCTACTGAGAGAGTCGACTCCGCTGTCGTGGGGACGACTCGGCAGGTGCCGGGGACATCTCCAAGTGTGCCAGTTCTTCCTGTTTGTGCCAGAGACGTCTCTGAGACTATCAGGAGACGTCTCGGCTGTCCCTGAACTTTTTCTTTCATCTCAAAAAAAATTCTTCAATAAATTCATAAAAATTATGGAAACTTGCCTAGACATTTCTTAACAATATTCTTAATAAAACACATGAATTTCTCAATTAAATTGTTAAGATAAATGGAATTATACTCTAGTGTTTTGTATTCATCAAAATCCATTAGGGGGTCAACAATCTCTCCCTTTTTGATGATGACAAAACACTGAGTATATGCAAAATTCGAAATTTAAACATATACACAGTATTTGCTCAGATGTACAGGTATAAAGATAATTGAAAGCTAAGTTCTTTTTGACTCCCCCTTTCTTTTCCAGAAGGGCAATTATCTTAAAGCCAATATTCTTCAATTTTATCTCTTCCAATTCAACTTTTAAGCATGAATTTTGTATTTTGCATTCCAATGTATCCATATTGGTTCTACTCCCCTTATCCATATTGGTTCTATGGTTCTACTCCCCCTTTTTGTCATCAACAATGAAGGGGACAAATTATCTGTAGGTGCTTAAAGCATACTTCCTAGTAAGATTCAGCATATTTCCATGAACGACTCAAGAATATTCAAGTTGTGCTCCCCCTGTCCAAGTCATTTCTATTAATGAATTCAGTCATTCATATCACTCCCCCTTTGTTTTGGAATTCATTTCAGACTCATCTTTTTGTTTAGTATAGTTATCACAAGATGTGCCCCCTCTGTTTTAGATGCATTGTTTCTTTGTATCAAATTTGAACACTCAAAGTATGTGATAAGATTTTTATGGCACATCACAAACTCACATACACAATCACATACACAGAGTTAGAAATGTACACAGGGTTTCAAAAGAGATAGTATGTCATTCATATGTCATTGTAAACCTTTGAAGTCAGTACATAGTCAAAAGAAGAAATCATTACAAGTATTGATTTCTAATACAAAAAGTGTTTCAAAATAGCCTAGGGTTTACAAAAAGAAGATTTCTAGATGTTTACAAAGCGTCCCTTATCGGCGACGTTGCTCATAAATCCTACAAGCTGCATCTATAAAAGCATTGATTGAATCCATTAGGGTCTTAAATTGATCTCCCTGTGACTTGTGGAAGGCTGCCACAAGTGCTTCAAATTCTTCAGTTGCCATTTCAATCTCCCTCTAAGTTGGGCAACTAAAGTGCCCACATTGCCTCCTGGGCTTGTCAACTCTTTGAGGCTCTTGGAAATGGTCTTCAAGCTGTCCTTGAGCTCTATTGATCTGAATTTTTGGGAGGCATCCACACCAATTATTTCATGTGTTGTGGCTTCAATTTGACTTCTAATGTCCTTCAGCTCTTGTAGAAGCACTTCATGTGAAGCTCTGAAGGGGGCCAACTCTGTAGAGATCATGGATCTCATCTCCTCCCTCATTTGTTGGCAAATTGCAGATGCTAGGGTGCGCATCTGATCTTCTGAAAGAAAGGAGGGCCCGCTAACTGGAGGAGGTGGTGGCATGGATGTGGAAGGTCCAGCTGAGCTGGAGGGTATATCAGGGATATCCAAGTGGCTAGGTGGAGGAGAGTGATGGTCAGACTCATGATGTGGGTTCTCGGGCTCTAGGATTTGGGCTTTTCTCTTTGGTACCTTCACCCACGACCCATCTATCTTATGAAATTCCATTCTTCTCATTGTGCCCTCATTATAATAGTCGGTGTTTTTCAAGGGCTTTGCAGGTTCATTTGTTGGAATGGAAACTTTGAAGTGTTTGAAAACTAAGGTAAAGATCATGCCGTAGGGTAAACTAAACCTAGAATACCTATGACATAGGGCAATGTAGTTTAGCATAAGTCTAGGGAGGTTTAGGGGTATCCCTAGTAGGATATGGTGCATTATAACTAAATCTCGCTCCGAAACAAAATCGAAGCGACCGGTTTTGGGAAATAGGACCCGGTTGACAATACTTAAAAGAAGTCTCATCTCTGCATTTAGGTCCTGGGAATTGACAACATCAAGAGGGCCGCAGTCCTCTCTTCCTAAAAGTAGATTTAGGGCTGATTTCCTTTGGGAATGTGAGGTTGGAGCCTCACCGTCCTTAGGGATTTGTAAGACAGTGGATAGGACATCTTCATTGACTTCTACTAATGTCCCCCGGACATATGCAGTGTACCCTTGGTCCCCTAAGGCCATATTGCTAAAAAGTTCTCTAACTAGGCCGGGGTAGGTCGAGGTATTTAGGGTACAAAGGTGCTCCCACCCTTGGGCTCGGAGTCTCTCTCCAATAGAGAACCCCTCATGATCTAAAAATGAGAAATCTATGTACCTTCCGGTCGTGACTGTGCGATTTGCACAGAAAATAGTCGTGGTTGGCGGAGCAACCGGAGGAGACGGCGGGGAATGTTCTTCCCTCCGTTCCTCATCGTCGGCCGCTGCCCTAGGTCGCCTTCCACGGGTTGTCCTAGCTCTTTTGGGTGCCATGATTGGAAATCCTAAGAAAAAGTGGAGAAGGAGGCTAGGGTTTTCGTTTTTGGTCGGGGATGAGAGAAGATAGCTCGGGTCGGCTCGAGCTGTTTCACTTATTTTAAAAACCCTAGTTCGGTCCCCGAGACGTCTCTGCGACTAAGGCGAGACGTCTCGCCTGGGGGGACGTCTCTGCGACTTGCCAGAGACGTCTCCGGCACTGAAAAATTTCAGACTGAATTTTATCTTTTCCCAAATTTTTATTTAATCGCCCTAAACAACATGATTTCTTTTGATAAACACAGAGTGAATTTGTTTGTGGTCCTCCCCATTAATAATACACCCTATAATAATTTGGTTATGATTTTTGAATTATTAATATTGAAATGAGGAATGTTTGACCAAATTTCGAATACCTATGATATAGGCTCTGAAAATATCTCTATGAAGAGTCCAAGGGAGGGTAACCATCCTCCGGAAAGTCAAACAGTTCGTCATTTAGATTAGATGGATTCATGCTTTCACTTATATTGACCTTGAGATGGATTACTAGTTTGAGTAGCAAAGCAATGCAATACAAATTCAATTCATTTGCTAGGATCATACAAGCTTAAAGCATTCCTCAAGAAATTGAATCTATCTTTACAAAGGGGCTTTGTAAAGATATCAGCCAATTGATTTTCAGTACATACATATTCAATCATCACATCATTTTTCAGCACATGATCCCTAATAAAGTGATGCCTAATCTCTATATGCTTTGACTTAGAGTGTTGGACAGGATTTTTTGTTAAATTAATTGCACTTGTATTATCACATTTAATTGGTATATTATCCATTTTGATACCGAAATCTTCAAGTTGTTGCTTAATCCAAAGAACTTGGGCACAACAGCTTCCAGCTGCAATGTACTCAGCCTCAGCTGTGGACAAGGCAACTGAATTTTGTTTCTTGCTAAACCAAGAAACCAAATTGGCACCCAAGAATTGACATGTGCCACTTGTGCTTTTTCTGTCGAGTTTGCACCCAGCAAAATCAGCATCGGAATAAGCAATTAAATTTATGTCAGATTGTTTAGAATACCATAAGCCTACATTAGATGTCCCTACTAGATATCTAAAAATTCTCTTAACAGCTTGCAAGTGTGATTCCTTAGGACATGCTTGGTATCTAGCACACATACAAACACTGAATAATATATCTGGTCTACTAGCAGTAAGGTAAAGTAGAGAGCCTATCATACCTCTGTATAATTTGCAGTCTATACTTTTACCTTTTTCATCTTTGTCAAGCTTGCAACTTGAGCCCATGGGTGTGCTGATTTCCTTTGCATCCTTCATCTTGAATTTTTCCAACATTTCCTTGATGTATTTGGACTGACTGATGAAGATGCCCTCCTCTGATTGTTTTATTTGTAGCCCAAGGAAGAAGTTGAGCTCACCCATCATGCTCATTTCAAATTCTCCCTGCATAAGCTTGGCAAACTCTTGACAAAGACTATCATTAGTAGCACCAAAAATTATATCATCCACATAAATTTGTACAAGCAATAAGTCATTTCCTTTTCTTTTAATAAAGAGTGTTTTGTCTACATTTCCTCTCTTAAATTTGTTTTCAATTAGGAAATTACTTAATCTTTCATACCATGCCCTAGGGGCTTGCTTAAGGCCATACAATGCTTTATACAATTTATACACATAATCTGGATGTAAGTGATTTTCAAAATCTGGAGGTTGTCCTACATAAACTTCCTCCATTATATAGCCGTTTAAAAATGCACTTTTTACATCCATTTGATAGAGTTTAAAATCCATGAAGCATGCATATGCCAAAAGTAATCTAATAGCTTCTAATCTAGCAACAGGAGCAAAAGTTTCATCAAAGTCTATTCCTTCCTCCTGATTATATCCTTTGGCCACTAGCCTGGCTTTGTTTCTTATTACTATCCCATCTTCATCTAGTTTATTTCTATATACCCATTTGGTGCCTATAATTGAAACATTAGGGGGTCTTTTCATTAGAGTCCAAACTTTATTTCTTTCAAATTGATTTAATTCCTCTTGCATAGCATTCATCCAATTATCATCTTTTTCAGCTTCTTCTAGTGATTTAGGCTCTATTTGTGAAACGAAAGCAAGATAATTACTAGTATTTCTTAGAGAGGATCTAGTTCTTATACCTTGTGAAGGATCACCAAGGATTAGATCCTTTGGATGACCATGTGCATACCTCCATTCCTTAGGAAGATCTTGAATTCTTGATGGAGGTTGATCTTCTTCACCTTGCTGATTTGTATCTTCTTTGATCTCATCCTCATGTTGTTTGTCTTGTATGGAGAATTCCTTCATTCGGTCTTCAAGTATACCTGCATCACCATCTTCTTCTTTTCTAGAAGAATCTCCATTAGCTTCATCAAAAACAACATGAATGGATTCTTCAACAACAAGAGTTCTCTTGTTGAAGACCCTGTATGCTCTACTAGATGAGGAATAACCTAAGAAGATCCCCTCATCTGATTTAGCACTAAATTTGCTTAGATTGTCCTTTCCATTATTTAAAACAAAGCATCGACAACCGAAAACATGAAAATAGCTTATATTTGGTTTCTCACCTTTTATTAACTCATAAGGTGTTTTCTTCAAGATGGATCTAACTAATGCACGGTTCAAAATGTGACATGCAGTATTTATTGCTTCAGCCCAGAAATATTTTGGTAGATCCGATTCGCACAACATGGTACGAGCCATATCTGCTAGTGTGCGATTCTTCCTCTCTACCACCCCATTTTGTTGGGGTGTTCTAGGTGCCGAGAAATTGTGATTGATACCATTTTCGTCACAAAACTTTTCAAAGTGCTGATTTTCAAACTCGGTACCATGATCACTCCTAATTGCTTTTAATTTAAGATTGAGTTCATTCGAAACTCTATTATGAAACTTGATAAAAGCGGGAAAGGACTCATCTTTATGTGCAAGAAATGAAACCCATGTAAAACGTGAAAAATCATCAATAATTACAAGACCAAATTTCTTACCCCCTAGACTAGCAGTTCTAGTGGGTCCAAACAAGTCCATGTGAATTAGTTCCAAGGGTTTTGTTGTTGAGACTATGTTCTTAGACTTGAAAGAATTTCTTGTTTGTTTCCCTAATTGACATGCAGCACAAATTTTATTCTTTTCAAAGTCTATTTTTGGTAGTCCTTTAACTAGATCCTTTGTAATTAATTTAGAGATTAAATCCATGCTAGCATGCCCTAACCTACGATGCCATAACCAACTAGTCTCATTGACTTTGGGATTCATGGCTACAAGACATTGGCCATCCTTCATGGTGAGATCATCAAGATCTACCATGTAAACATTTCCATGCCTATGTCCTGTGAGTATGATCTCATTATCAATTGGACTACTAATTATGCATAGTGATGATTCAAATGATACTTTAAATCCCTTGTCACAAAATTGACTTATACTTAATAAATTATGTTTTAGTCCATTAACTAACAATACATTATCAATGAATGAGGAGGGTGATATGGAGATTTTACCAACACCAATGATTCGGCCTTTAGCATTGTCTCCAAATGTGACTACTCCTCCTTCTTTTGATTCCAAGGTGACGAAGAGACTCTTGTCACCGGTCATATGCCTTGAGCAGCCACTATCAAGATACCACATTCTCTTTTTATTCCCGGCTGCAAGGCATACCTGCAAAATGATCACGTGAAGCTCTTAGGTACCCAAGTTTTCTTGGGTCCTTCGTGGTTAGTGTAGTTGGTTCCCTTAGGCACCCATACTTTAGTTATGTTTTTAGCTTTCACAAATGTACTCTTGTTAGTTTGGATCTTTCTTTGAATCCAAGAGTAGGCTTTATGTCCATTCTTTCCACAATGAAAGCATGTAGGTTTTTCAGTTTTTACATCTTTTGCTTTTACAAAGAAATTCTTTAGATACTTTTGTTGCTTGTTAGTTTTATATCCTAATCCGGCTTTATTAAAAACAGCTCTTTGATTTGAAAGAATAAGATTTAATTTTTCAGAGCTTTGTGTAAATTTTTCAACAATTGGTTTGTACTTATGTACCTCATTCTTAAGATTCAAATTTTCTTTGACTAGTTCTTCCTTATCCTTTTTAAGAGATTCAACATTTTGTGCAAGTGAGGTATTATTATCGAGTAGGAATTTTACTTTTAGATTTAATTCCTTAATTACTGTTTTTGCCTTTTCATTTTCAATGGTAAGTTTTGAATTTTTGATTTCTAGGTTAGTAGTGTTAATATTTTTAACGTTCTCCTTTTCAATTAATAGGTTTTCAATATCTTCCTTCAGTTTTTGATTGGAGGCTTTTAATTCTTTATTTTTTGCTCCTAACATACTACAATCACCCATAAGTTCTTGAAAAGCTTCATACAATTCTTCTAAAGTAAAATTTATGGTTGGGTTTTGACATACCTCGTCGTCTTCGAACACCATGAAGCACAAATTGGCGGTCTCTTCCTTCTCTTCCTCGGAGGATGATGTGTCACTATCATCCCATGTTGCCTTCAATGCCTTCTTCTTCTTCTTTCCAAAATACTTCTTTTGTTGAGGACATTCGGAACGAATGTGTCCCGGTCTCTTGCAATCATAGCATATGATGACCCAAAGATTGATTCATAGATTGATTTTGATGATCACAAAACCTTGAAGTATAGATACTAATGTTTATGTTGCAAGGAGAAAGATATTTATTTTGCAAGGAACATAGCAAGTTGGAAGAACACAAGAGGGCCTCCAAAGCTCTCAAGTTGGAAGAAAGCTGCAATTTATTGGCCCAAGTTTAAAGTTCAAAGGATTCAAATTGGAGGAGTAAAATCAAAAGAAAAACTCAAAAGAACAGTCTATTCGAGTCGACTCCAGTGGAACGCGAGTCGACTCCGATGGTTGGTAGGTCGACTCCAAAGAAAGCAAGAGTCGACTCTCAGCGGAACACAAGGAAAAAGTCAGAGAGCATTTTTGGGACTCTGAGATTCGAGTCGACTCCCGCATTGCACGAGTCGACTCCGAGACTCCGCGACCATCAACAGACAGAAAACCAAGTTACTGCCTCTGAGATTCGAGTCGACTCCCAGACAGCTCGAGTCGACTCCAAGGCAGCGCTACACCAAGATGGCAGAAGGCTGTGTTTCGCAAACTGAGAGCCGAGTCGACTCCAAGGAAGTTCGAGTCGACTCCAAGACTGGACGAGCCAAAAGACAGAGGATCGGGAGTTCGGGCTCTGAGATTCGAGTCGACTCCCAGGACAGTCGAGTCGACTCGAGAGGACAAAATTCAAAATTGGATCCACGGACTTCAGTGGATGAGCCGACTCCGAAATTGCCAAGTCAGCTCCAGAAGTTGGCGAGTCGACTCCAGGTTAAGACGAGTCGACTCCCAATCGAGGCAAGCACATTAATTCAAATTTGGAACAGTGGCCGAGTCGTCTCCGGTAAAACACGAGCCGACTCCTGCAACAGGCGAGCCGACTCCTGATCGCGCGAGTCGACTCCGATCCCAACGGTAACATTGTCAGGAAATGCAGACTGTGTCCAACGGCTCTTTTTCTTGTCTCTAACGGCTATATTCTTGTTTCCACGCCATCTAAAGCTATAAAAACAAGAAGAGAGCTAGGGAAGAACTTATGGAAGTGGGAGAGATCATCTAGGAAAGAGATCTCAAAGAGATTACAAAGGAAATCTCCCATAAGCACAAAAGGGCCATCCAAAACGAAATAGAGAGAAGAAGAGCATCCAAGTGAATCCGAAAGCTTCCTCTCCATCCGTGTGCTGCCTCGGTGATCCTCTACTTCGTGCCAAATCAGAAGAGGGTCAAGTAAAGAAGAAGCCGAGCTCCTCTATCTTCAAAACTCGTTTGAGGGCTTCTCTTTACTCTATTTGTTTATATTGTTATATTTGCTTGCTTAAGAAGCTTTGTTTTGCTTTATACTTTGTTTTCAATATCTTGTAACTTGATTCAATCAAGGAATTGAATCAAGGGGTTAAGGTTTGTTGGTGAGCCAAAGGGAAAACCAACTGTGTAAGGTTTGTTGGTGAGCCAAAGGGAAAACCAACTGTGTTAGGTTTGTTGGTGAGCCGAGGGTAAAACCAACAAGTAGGGTTCGATTGTGATCTCGGAAAAACAATCGGAGTGGTTCTAGTCGGTGAGCCTGGGAAAACCGACCGAGTCGTTGTACGCTCGTAAAACAACAAGTTGGGTTGTGAGCTTGTAAAACAACCGGCTGTAATCGGTAGGATTATAGTGAAATTCCCAAGAGGTCTTGGGGAGTGGATGTAGGTGCTGGGGTGCACCGAACCACTATATGTCCTGTGTGTTTGTAATGCCTCTAGTTATTGTCTAACTAACACACTTACTTACTTAGATAAATTGCTTGCTTAATTCTTATCCGCACATCCTTTAGTTGCAAGCATATTTAATCAAGTCGAAGTCTATACATCAAACCCTTGCTAAGTTTAACTTTTACTGTGCATCTATACAACTTAGCATAGTTAATCAAAAAGTTTTAGAAGTAGCATAAAAGTTTTGAAAGACTCAATTCACCCCCCCTCTTGGCTCGTATCTACTGGGCAACAAGTGGTATCAGAGCAGGTGCTCAAATATTATTTGTAGTCTTAACCGACTAGAGCCAAAGATCATGACAACTCAAATAGATAGTTTTCTAGGAGAAGGACAATCAATTGATACACCTCCACTGTTTAATGGTATAAACTACCCACATTGGAAAATACGCATGCGCATTTTTATTCAATCACAAAACTATTATTTATGGAAAATCATAACAAATGACCTTCACACACTCTCTCATATTAATGAGAAGGACTTAGCACAATTAAATGCTAATGCTATGAACATATTATACTGTGCTATTAAAGAAATAAATTTTAATGAAATTTCTGCATGCTTATCTGCTAAGGAGATCTGGGATACTTTAGAAAATGTTTATGATAAATCTCAGACTAGCTCACATGTGCTTCAATTATATACTAACAATGAGACTGCAGAAAAGGGTGTTGAATCTCCCTCAGTCGAGTCGACTCCAAGTATCTCAGAGTCGACTCTCAAGTTCACCGAGTCGACTCCAATAAGGTCCGAGTCGACTCCGAGGCAAATCAGCTTCCTAAAGACAAAGAAGAAGAGGAAGCAAGAAGAAAGGAAGAAAGAGGTAAAAAGGAAGAGAGCCTTGACCAAGAAAGAGTCTAGCAAGAAAATAGAAGTTAGGAGCAACAATGATGATATTAGCTCCAAGGAACTACAAGAGGTAACCAACTTGTGCTTTATGGCACAAGAAGACAAGGTAAAATCTGAATCTACTCTTACCTCAAATGATTTTCAAGAAGAATTCTCTTATGATGAATTATTAAATGCTTTTCATGATTTGTATAGTGAATGTAGAAAATTAACTGTAAAGAATAAAAATCTTAAGAAACTAAATTCTGAAAATGAAAGCTTAAGGTCATTTTCAGAAGAATTGATTCAGAAAAATCATAGCTTAATTAAAGAAAATCAAAACTTAAGTAAAGAAATTAATCAATTAAAATCTTTTATTAACAAATTCACCGTAAGTTCAGAACGATTAAAAATGATGTTTGAAAGCCAATATGTTGCTTGTGATAAATCAAAACTTGGCTTGATTCCTTTACTTAACAATAAATCTCTAGAGAAAAAGGTTATCAATTCATCAAGCAAACCATTAAATAAGATAAGTTATTTCAAAAATGAAAAGGATGGGAATAACAACTTTACCTATCGTTCTAGTATAATTAAATCAAATGGTAAAGTTATTACTATTAAACAAATATGGGTTCCAAAAGGAACCATATGTCCTAACTCTCAAGGACTCAAGCAAGCTTGGGTACCCAAAATGAGAAAATGAGGATGTACACATAGGTGTACCAAGATACCCATGGAACAAAAGAAACTTAAAATATACTTATGAAAAGTTATTAACAAAAATCAGTAATCCTTGCATCTCATCATTATTTTTGCTTAGTATTTGATATGAATTGCTAGTAGTGATCAATTTTGTGATATAGAAAATACTTTTGGAAATATGATCAAATCACTTCATAGTATACTTTACTCACTATTGGATAAGTTGCAAAATGATTAATTTATTAAGAATAATTCTATGAATTCTCTATAAGCTTGATTGAGAGTTTTTTTATCCATGGCATTATTGTTTATTGATCATAGATATGATAATGTGTACTTGGTATGTTTTTAAATATATGCACTATGAATACCAAGATTAAAGAAACCATCTTTAGCATACAAAATCAACTCATGCTAGTATATACTTAATCTCAAAAGACCTTGCCATTGGCTTACTTAAATTATCTTCTTAAAGGTCAAAGTTTTGCTATGCATGCTAACTAAGAAAACAACCAAAAATCATTTCTAAATCTAAAAGATGTTGTTTCCATCTCTAAGTTTTCAAAAGCTTACATTGGATTTGTTCTTGGAAAATAAACTTGAAAATATTTTCTGTAGTTGCTGAATCTTGTAAAAGTGTTTCAAATGATAAAGGTTTCCTAACTGTGAAGATAAAGAGTATCATGGCACAGTGTTGAAAACCAAAATCCTGATAAAGTTTATGCAGAAATTAACTATTTCAGCACCAAGGACATCTTAAGTAAAATAGGGGTAATAGAATTCTTGAAGAAATGAAAAAGACAATTGTGTATGATAGTCATCTACTTAAATGATTTTTAAAAAAGCTATCATCACTGCTTGTCATACATATGATTTCTATTAGATCTATTTTTGATGAAAACTCCTTTTGATCTTCTGAAAAATGGAAAATGAACCATTGCATATCTTTCATATTTTTCAGTCGTACATGTTATGCTTGATATGTTCTTATGAAAAATAATGCCAAATCTGATAGAGATATGTCTATCCTTGGATATCATTCATCAAGCAATGCATATAGAATATTCAATGAAAAGATTTTAGTTGCAAAAATATCAAGTCGTCTTATTCTCTATGAGATTAATGATTTACTGTCAAGATACTAAGATCAAATTATATATGGTTAATCTTTTACATATAACAATATGAAAACTTGTTAATAATTATAACAAAATTGAGTTTTTCAGAAATGCACTTAATGAAGAAAAATTGATAACTACTAAAAGACTGAATCAAGAAAAGATGAAATAGATCTTGATTCTTGCATGATTAAAAGTAAAGATCACCACTATCATTTGCTTGACTCATGAGCTTTATATTCTGTCAAATGAATGTGTAGCATTCACTCCTATGTGGTTATTTCATTAAAAAGTAGATCTATGTTAAATAACCACCATATTTAAAAATTACACATTACATATATGATAAAGCAATATGTGATTTAAAACAAGCATCAAAAGCTTGATATATAAAAGCTTAGGTAACCTTGTTGATAGAAAGTAATAGTGATAAATCTATGCATCAAAAAGAAGAATCTATGATATCCTGCTAGCTCATAGCACACATTGATGACATCATTTTTGGTTCTACTAATGAAGAGTTATATTGCAAAGTGAGTTTGAAATATGATGAATGAATTGACATCTTCTCTCAAACTCCAAATTAAGACAAACAGGAAAGGAGATCTTCATTGACCAACGTTAGTCCACAAGAAAACTCTTATAGAAGATTGGCGTGAAGAAGGTATATCTATTACCCCATCTTGTAGAAATTGTAAAGGATGAGCAAAGTAGATCTATTGTTTAAAGCTGTATTGAAGCATGATAGAATAATTATTTTATCATACAGCTAGTAGACCAGATTGTATGCTCATTATGTGACCTTGTGCAAGACTTCAATCTAACTTTAATTAATCATATTTTATTGATAACAAATACGTCATAATCTGAATTTTGATAGAAACAAACGTTTAAGATAAGTTGATTAAAACTTAGTTAACACATCTTATTGATAATTATCTTAAGCAAATAGAATCTAAACTAAATTGATTTGACCTTGATAAATCTGTCTATTGCCTCACATGCTTGTTCTTGAACTATCTTGGTTAATGAATCTATCTCTTTAGTTCAAGTGATATGTGCTTGCTTATATTTAGGCAATCTCTTGAATAAAGTGACTCAACATGCAACTATTGTCATATCTCATATTGAGTCATCTAATTAAAAAATATATATATGTTGGATGAATGCTTTGTATCTTAAAGAAACTAATGACCTTCATGTAAGATACACTAAACATTCACATGCAAACAAGAGAGAGGATCTTCTTCAGCCAAAAGTTCACACATAAGAAATCTAGTTTGGCTTGAAGAACATATAATGAATAAGTAATTTTAGATACCTTTCTCACAAATTAATTGAGCAAAGTCAATAACTTAAATCCTATTATGGCATGATTAAATTCTTTAATTATTAATTTTTGATATCATGTCTATATGTGTATTGACTGACTTATACTTTTAGAAATTGTTTCATGGTTTGCTCAATCTAAAATATTTCTATGGCTGTATCATAACCATGAAATACACAAGTATATGATTAAAACTCTGATTTAGAATGACTTGTGAGAAGCTACGAATTCTTGGGCATAATGAAAATAGTGTTTGCATGATATACCTCTATACGATACATTTCATTATTTCTTTATTCTGCTCTTTCATGTAGATTACTTGAGAATAACAAAAAGAGAGAGAGATAAAGAAAAGAAAATGGACATTGTTCAAGAGATGAAAAATCTGAGCAAAGGCAAGTACTTCAATCTTAAAGAAAAGCAAAACAAGCATAATATATTCGGCACATTTGGAAGGGATAAAATCTATAATTAATTACACTCAAACAGGAAGAGTTTGAAGTAAACATTTTAACCTTTCTATATTGCTCATCATAGGGATGGTGCCAATGGGGAGGCTAGTGGTAGTACCCGGCACTATTTGACCCAACTATTCGGTGTAGGGCATATTAGGGACGGCACAAGAGGGAGGCTAGTGGTAGTACCTCGTGCCCCTTCCCAACTCCACCGGATAGGGAGCAAATAGAGTATAGAGCATAAGAAAGTAAAAATGAAAGACAAAGTAAATGAAAGTATATAAGAAGAATCAAGTCTTTTTTTATCACTTGAAAACATAATTTAAGGATGAAATCAATGCAAGATAATATTTAAATAGGGGGAGTTTATTTGAAAAGAATTGATTTTGATCCTTGACATGCTTGTTCTTATTATTTTAATGTATGACTTAACACTTAATATAGTGTGCATATGGTATGATGTCTTGATTTATGGGTTCTCAATGTTTTACAATGCTTCATGCTTGGATAATTTGATTGAATATTTGGAATACTATATAAATTTTTTTTTGTATTGTTAAAAAGAAATTTCAGATTTGTCATTCACAATCATCGTTAAAATCTGAAAGGTGAATAAATTTGTAAAAAGGAGAAGAGAAGGATATTTCTATTTAGGCAAAATGAATTGAGTTTGTTCTATCCTTCAAACCTTGGTATATAATGTGCTAAACATAAATACAAATATTCTGAATATCCTCTTATATGTGTGAAATATGTGTCTTCAATCATAATGATTTAAGATGAGCTACAATGTGGAAGATCCATATCTCAAATTATGACTTTAAAAGCCTCTATTGAAAATCTTTATGAAATTCAGAATCTGATTTTGTATAAAAGCTTAAACTCAATATGATTTCTAAATAAAATCTTAATTTAAGAAAAACAGAATTAATTTTGATGCCTTGGTTGATTGCTCCGATACGCATCCGAAACATATCATTTCTTATCTTCAAAGTATACTAATATTGGTCTAAATGATGTGTCTTTTAATGATCTTAATTGCAAACAAATATTTTTAAATATATAAGTTTATTTTGATATTAAAAAGATTTATTGTGCTTCATGTATCCATTGCAGAAAAACTATAATTAAGAAATTGAGTTCTATAAATAGATATACTTCAATGATCATCTATATGTTTTTCTCTCCTACATTATTAAAGACTTCCATCAATAGAGTGAATGATCTTAAAACTAGAAATATTTCAGTTCACTCAAATGACTCTAAAAGAAAGAAAATGTAAATGCTTTTGAAAGAAATTGAGCTTCAAATGAATCATTTTCTGATTAATATTTCTATACATTTTCTCTAAGATTAAGAGAAAGCATAACTTGTTCGTAAAAGATTAGAAAGAGTAATTACTACAAATTTTGGAATAATACTAGATTACTCTACATTCTCGATATTACAGAATTTCAGTGTTATTCACGTTTATCACTAAAATCTGAAATTCAACAATTTAAAATGATTAAAGAAGAATGCATCTTTTGAGGGGGAGCTTTAGATATTCAGTATCCTATCCCAAAGACACTTTATTTTGATGCATACTTTGAATTTTATGGATTGATTTTGATGAACCTCCTTATATTGCAAGACATGCTTTAATTTTCTTGAGATGAGTTCTATAAAGGTTGTCTTATCTCAAACCTTGAGTCTTATGAAAATAAGCTGAAATATATTTTTGAGATTGACAATCTTATTGAACATTATCTTAGGATTCTAAACTCTTAAATGGAATGATCAATTGAGGGGAAGAAAGAAAATTTCAGAAGGAGAGGTCTTATGGAACTTAATCGCATAAATCTATAACTAAAGGAGAGAGAAAGAACACTAAATGAAAAGTGATTCTAATACTCTCCAATATGTATCATCTGAAATTTAAATCTGAAAATCTGTATGATACACCTTGAGGCGTGTTATTTGGTTAGTATATCTCATGCATCACTCTTGAACCAAATTGCAAATCTTAAGAGCCTCTAATTTAATGAAAAAGGGGGAGAATAATGTGTTAAATTTTCTTGAGTATCTCTTAGAAAATCTATTTTTGGAACTTCACTAATGAGCTCTAATTGGCTTGCTTTTTGGAACTTCAATTTTGTGCAAATTCATTATTTTATGTATCAAATTGTGCTTATTTTCTAAAGAAATAAAAGAAAGTCTTTAAAAGAGCTCTAAGATGTATCAAAAATTGCATGAATGTATATTTTGATATTTGTGCCCCAATGCTCCTATTATCATAAAAGAACTTTGAAGTCATTAAGAAAATTAATTAAATTGCTCTCATGGTTGATAAAATACTTAATAGATTGGGCAAAAGGTCTTAAATGAACAAGCTTTCATACTCAGTGAAGAGAGGTTAGATTTCCACTCATGTTTTTCCTTGAATATCATTTGTAGTACTTCTTGAATTAACCTAAGGAAGATTCCACCTACACTTGATTAGAAAACTATCTGCGGTATCAAATTAGAAAACCTCTTGAATTCACACTCGATGTGTTCTGCTCTGATCTTTGTGCTTAATGTTTCACTATCTTTTTGATGTTGTCAAAAAGGGGGAGAAATATCTAAGTATATGCTATATACCTCAGAATGCTTTATTACTTTGAATTGAATACAAATCAGCTTAAAATTTAAATATGTTGATTGTGTTAAGCTGATTAAATCTAAAAGCATTATCATGAAGTATGTTTTAAATATACATGTCTTCTACTTCATGCAACTTAGCTATGTATTACTTCTAGAAAACAATAACTTTTATATTGCATATACTCCAAGTTTTGTCATCATCAAAAAGGGGGAGATTGATGACCCAAAGATTGATTCATAGATTGATTTTGATGATCACAAAACCTTGAAGTATAGATACTAATGTTTATGTTGCAAGGAGAAAGATATTTATTTTGCAAGGAACATAGCAAGTTGGAAGAACACAAGAGGGCCTCCAAAGCTCTCAAGTTGGAAGAAAGCTGCAATTTATTGGCCCAAGTTTAAAGTTCAAAGGATTCAAATTGGAGGAGTAAAATCAAAAGAAAAACTCAAAAGAACAGTCTATTCGAGTCGACTCCAGTGGAACGCGAGTCGACTCCGATGGTTGGTAGGTCGACTCCAAAGAAAGCAAGAGTCGACTCTCAGCGGAACACAAGGAAAAAGTCAGAGAGCATTTTTGGGACTCTGAGATTCGAGTCGACTCCCGCATTGCACGAGTCGACTCCGAGACTCCGCGACCATCAACAGACAGAAAACTAAGTTACTGCCTCGTAGATTCGAGTCGACTCCCAGACAGCTCGAGTCGACTACAAGGCAGCGCTACACCAAGATGGCAGAAGGCTGTGTTTCGCAAAATGAGAGCCGAGTCGACTCCAAGGAAGTTCGAGTCGACTCCAAGACTGGACGAGCCAAAAGACAGAGGATCGGGAGTTCGGGCTCTGAGATTCGAGTCGACTCCCAGGACAGTCGAGTCGACTCGAGAGGACAAAATTCAAAATTGGATCCACGGACTTCGGTGGATGAGCCGACTCCGAAATTGCCAAGTCAGCTCCAGAAGTTGGCGAGTCGACTCCAGGTTAAGACGAGTCGACTCCCAGTCGAGGCAAGCACATTAATTCAAATTTGGAACAGTGGCCGAGTCGTCTTCGGTAAAACACGAGCCGACTCCTGCAACAGGCGAGCCGACTCCTGATCGCGCGAGTCGACTCCGATCCCAACGGTAACATTGTCAGGAAATGCAGACTGTGTCCAACGGCTCTTTTTCTTGTCTCTAACGGCTATATTCTTGTTTCCACGCCATCTAAAGCTATAAAAACAAGAAGAGAGCTAGGGGAGAACTTATGAAAGTGGGAGAGATCATCTAGGAAAGAGATCTCAAAGAGATTACAAAGGAAATCTCCCATAAGCACAAAAGGGCCATCCAAAACGAAATAGAGAGAAGAAGAGCATCCAAGTGAATCCGAAAGCTTCCTCTCCATCCGTGTGCTGCCTCGGTGATCCTCTACTTCGTGCCAAATCAGAAGAGGGTCAAGTAAAGAAGAAGCCGAGCTCCTCCATCTTCAAAACTCGTTTGAGGGCTTCTCTTTACTCTATTTGTTTATATTGTTATATTTGCTTGCTTAAGAAGCTTTGTTTTGCTTTATACTTTGTTTTCAATATCTTGTAACTTAATTCAATCAAGGGATTGAATCAAGGGGTTAAGGTTTGTTGGTAAGCCAAAGGGAAAACCAACTGTGTAAGGTTTGTTGGTGAGCCAAAGGAAAAACCAACTGTGTTAGGTTTGTTGGTGAGCCGAGGGTAAAACCAACAAGTAGGGTTCGATTGTGATCCCGGGAAAACAATCGGAGTGGTTCTAGTCGGTGAGCCTGGAAAAACCGACCGAGTTCGTTGCATGCTCGTAAAACAACAAGTTGGGTTGTGAGCTTGTAAAACAACCGGCTGTAATCGGTAGGATTATAGTGAAATTCCCAAGAGGTCTTGGGGAGTGGATGTAGGTGCTGGGGTGCACCGAACCACTATATGTCCTGTGTGTTTGTAATGCCTCTAGTTATTGTCTAACTAACACACTTACTTACTTAGATAAATTGCTTGCTTAATTCTTATCCGCACATCCTTTAGTTGCAAGCATATTTAATCAAGTCGAAGTCTATACATCAAACCCTTGCTAAGTTTAACTTTCACTGTGCATCTATACAACTTAGCATAGTTAATCAAAAAGTTTTAGAAGTAGCATAAAAGTTTTGAAAGACCCAATTCACCCCCCCTCTTGGCTCGTATCTACTGGGCAACAGCATATGATTGGGTCTCTTTCTTTTTCCTTTTCTTTTTCCCAATCATTTCTCCCTCCAAATTTCTTTCTTGGGAAGGGTTTCTTTCTTCTCATGAATTTCTTAAACTTCCTTACTATCAAACCCAAGTCCTCATCTTGGCTTTCTTCTTCACTCTCACTACTCTCTTCTTCACACACACTTAAGGTAGCCTTGAGTGCGATTGTCTTTTTCTTAGGCAACTCTTCTTCATGTTGCTTCATCGTGAGCTCATGCGTCATCAATGACCCCAAAAATTGTTCTAGCCCCAAGGTGTTGAGGTCTTTGGCTTCTACGATTGCCGTGACCTTTGCTTCCCATGCTTTTGGCAAAGACCTGAGAATTTTACTCACAAGTTCCGGGTTAGTGTAAGATTTACCCAAGCTTTTTAGACCATTAATAATATCGGTAAAGCGTGTAAACATGCATGTAATAGTTTCATTAGGTTCCATCTTAAACAATTCATATTTGTGAACTAGAATGTTCACTTTGGACTCTTTGACTTGATTTGTACCCTCGTGGGTAACTTCAAGCCTATCCCATATTTTCTTAGCGGAACTACATGTGGAGACTCTATTAAACTCATTTACATCTAAAGAACAAAATAATGAGTTCATGGCTCTCGAATTGAGTTGAGCCATCCTATCATCATTCTCATCCCAATCCTCCTCAGGTTTGGGAACTCGAATGCCATTAACCACGTGTGATGGTTCTTGTGGTCCCTTGACTATAACCCTCCACAAGGCATAGTCTTGTGCTTGAATGAAAATTCTCATTTTAGTCTTCCAATAGGTATAATTTGTCCCATTGAAGAGTGGAGGTCTATTGGTTGCTTGCCCCTCGGCAGGAACATTGTTAAAGGGTGTTGCCATCTAGATCTTTGGCTAAGACGGTTAGGTCTTTCAAGAAATACACAGAGCACCTGCTCTGATACCACTTGTTGCCCAGAGATGGTCACCCAAGAGGGGGGTGAATTGGGTGTTTTAAAACTTTTCGCCTAATTAAAAATAAAACACACAAATATATGCACTAAAGTAAAGAAGGAGGAATGAGAAAGGTCAATCGCAAACACAAGGTTTTATAGTGGTTCGGAGCTTCCACTGCTCCTACATCCACTCCCCAAATCACCTTTGGGAATTTCCACTATAATCCAAGATTACAGTACGGTAGTTTTGCGAGTTCACTACCTAACTCGTTGTTTTACACCGGGCTCACAACAAACCCTAACACCCCCAATTTCACTTAGGCTTGGGACGCCTTTCCCTTGTTCCACATCCCTTGACTGGAACAAGCACCACAATGAAAGAGTTTACACAGAAAAGAAAAGCTCTAGAAAAGCAAATATGGCAATGATGAACAATAGAATCCGGAAGAATCCTTTTGCCATTGGAAGCGTGGGAAATGGTGATTCTTCCGATGTGGATCGCGTAGATTTGAGTGTGAGCTTTGAATGCACGAGCGGAAGAGAGTGGTTGAGCTTGAAATCACTTGGGAAGCTTGAAAGCACTTGATTTCTTCACTTGAATGCACTCACTCCCTTGAACTTCTCTCTCTTGCTTCTCTCTTAAATGATCTAGCTTTTGGGTTGGTGAAAAGTTGTTTTGAAGCACTTAAGAGCTCCCTTTTATAGCCCAAAAAGCAAATATAGCCGTTAGAGATAAAGTAAAAGAGATTTGAAATTCAAACCAAACCTGTAAAAGTTGTCAGTCGCGTCCCAGGCGTTCCGGGGACGTCTCCGCTTCAACGAGAGACGTCTCGGCTACAAGATTTTACTTTTTACGTTGTCTGGGGTCGACTCGGCACTTTACGGGGACGACTCTGCTTGTTTGCACTTTTTGAATGGGGACGACTCCGCTGTCTCGGGGTCGACTCCGCTTCTTTATCTCCGAAAAACATGTCCTCTGGAATTCCCTGAGAGAGCCGACTCCGCTCTTTCAGGGGACGTCTCCGCTGCCTTATCACCGAAAAAATCATTCTCTGGAAAACCCTGAGAGAGCCGTCTCCGCTATCTTGGGGACGACTCGGGAAGTCTCCTTTTTACTTGTGGGGACGACTCTGCTTGCTGTGGGGACGTCTCGCGCATATCTCTTGAAAACTGCCTTTCTGCCGCCACTGAGAGAGTCGACTCCGCTACTGAGAGAGTCGACTCCGCTGTCGTGGGGACGACTCGGCAGGTGCCGGGGACGTCTCCAAGTGTGCCAGTTCTTCCTGTTTGTGCCAGAGACGTCTCTGAGACTATCAGGAGACGTCTCGGCTGTCCCTGAACTTTTTCTTTCATCTCAAAAAAAATTCTTCAATAAATTCATAAAAATTATGGGAACTTGCCTAGACATTTCTTAACAATATTCTTAATAAAACACATGAATTTCTCAATTAAATTGTTAAGATAAATGGAATTATACTCTAGTGTTTTGTATTCATCAAAATCCATTAGGGGGTCAACATATATTTTAAGTTTCATTCTTTAATATATGTCTAGAGCACCCAATGTCCAAATTAACATCTTTTGTTGGAGCCTTGAGTGCTAGACACACCTGCAAAAAAATATTCAAGTTTTCAACTTAGGAACCCAAACTCTTTTGGGTCCTTGCAGGTTAGCTATTATTGTTCCTTTTGGAACCCATATTTTCTTAATAGCTATTTTGTCCATAGGCTTGTAGATTATAGGATTACAAGGAGTGTATTTTTGCATTCTCTTATTAAATTTAACAAACATAGATTTAACATGAGTAGTAGATAAACCTTCAGTTTTCTGTTTTTGCCTTTTAGGTTCATCAAATTTATAATGTACAGATTTAAGAACAACAGAAGAGATTTTGCATAGGTTTTGTTCCTATTTATCAGCAATATAAGAATCTATTTTAAAATAATTAGAAACTGTTTTAACAAACATATTCTTAAAAGATTTTTGGATGTACCAAGGTTGATATCCCAATCCAACTTTATCAAATTCAGCTTTTTGATTATTTATCATTAGGTTCAACTTTTCAGAGCTCAAGGTAAATCTTTCAACAACAGGTTTTAATTTGCCAACTTCTTTAGCTAATCTTCTGTTATCTTCTGAAAGCAATTCATTGTTTTTCTTTACTTTATCATGGCTTTCAGTGAGAAGTTGGCTTTTCTGATTTAGTTCTTTATTTTGCTCAATTAAGATTTTATTTTTATTAGTTAGTTTCAGTTTTTCATCTATTAGGATTTGATATTCATTCTTCAAGTTCTTGTTCTTACAAATAAGTTTCTTATATTCTAAATACAAATCAGAAGAGGCATCATGAAGTTCATCAAATGTAAAATTAGATTGAGTTTCGGCATGTACTTCATGTTTGAATGAGAAATTACTTTGTGTTCTAGTACATACCTCATCTTCATGTCCCACAAAGCAAAGATTTTCAATTTCAGTTTGCTGTTCTTCTTCTTCAGAGCTAGTTTCAGATTCACTAAAAATTTTAGCGCATTCATATTTAACTTCAAGCATATTCCAGATTTTTTTAGTAGTTATGCAAAAAGATATGCTATTAAGTTCACTATCATCTAATGCACAATATAGTATATTCATGGCTTTTGAATTTTGCTGAGCTATTTTTTTATCATAATTAGTGTTTGTGTGTGGACCATTGACTGTGATACTCCATAAATCATAATCATATGCTTGAATGAAAATGCGCATGCGTGCTTTCCAATGTGTGTAGTTTATGCCATTAAATGTGGAGGTATATCAATTAATTGTCCATCTTCTAGAAAACTATCTATTTGAGTTGTCATGATCTTTGGCTCTTGATCGTGAGATCAATAATTAATCTTAGAGCACCTGCTCTGATACCACTTGTTGCCCAGTAGATACAACCCAAGAGGGGGGGTGAATTGGGTCTTTTAAAACTTTTCAACTACTTCTAAACTTTTCAATTAATTAAGCTAAGTTGTACAGATGCATAGTGGAATTTAAACTTAGCAACAGTTTGATTCTAATCTGATCAAGATTAAAACTATTACGCAGCGGACTCAATAAACAATTTGTCTAGATTTTTCCAAGCAAGTATTTCAATACAATGAATCTTAATGCAGTTTTATTAGATGAAACTTGATTAAACAATTTGAATATACTTGCTACTAAAGGATGCGCGGATAAGAGTTAAGCAAGCAATTCAATTAGATATTTATCTAAGTAAGTAAGAAAATTAAACAATGAAAGAAAGCACCACAAACACAACAAACGTATAGTGGTTCGGTGCACCCCAGCACCTACATCCACTCTCCAAGACCTCTTGAAAATTTTACTATAATCCCTCAGATTACAGCCGGTTGTTTTACAAGCTCACAACCTAACTTGTTGTTTTCACGAGATCACAATGAACTTGGTCGGTTTTTACAGGCTCACCGACTAGAACCAACCGATTGTTTTTCCGGGGTGACAATCAAACCCAGTTGGTTTTTTCCGGTTCACCAACCACAACCTTACACCGTTGGTTTTTCCTTTGGCTCACCAACAAATCTTAACCCCTTGATTCAATCCCTTGATTGCATCAAGTTATAAGATATAAGAATAAGAGTTTAAAGCAAATACAAGCTTCTTAAACAAGCAGATATAACAATATAAATAAATAGAGTAAAGAGAAGAAGCCCTCAACCAAGTTTTGCAAAAGAAGGAACTCAGCTTCTTCTTTACTTGACCCTCTTCCGATTTCACACGAGATAGAGGATCACTGAGGCAGCACACAGTTGGAGAGAAAGCCTTGGGATTCACTCGGATGCTCTTCTTCTCTCTCTTTTGCTTTGAATGACCCTTTTGTGCTTTTGGAAGGTTTCTCTTGAAATCTCTTTCCTATGTGTTATCTCCCACTTCCTTAACTTCTTCCCTAGCTCTCCCCTTGATTTTATAGCTTTGGATGGCGTGGGAACAAAGATCTAGCCGTTAGAGACAAAAATAGAGCCGTTGGAGTTGAGAAAAAACTAGCCGTTATGCCTCCCAGCGTGCTCGAGTCGACTCGGCTGAAGTAGGAGTCGACTCGGCTGAAGCAGGAGTCGACTCGTGAATAAGAGTCTGCCGGCACTGTAGCTGAAAGTTGACTCGACTATAGCTGGAGTCGACTCGAGCACTGTAGCGCTAAAAATCAACTCTCTGTCTTTTTGTCTATTCTCAGTCGGAGTCGACTCGAGCACTGTTCCTTGAAACTCCAGAATGCCAGAGTCGACTCTGAACTTACAGGAGTCAACTCGAGGACTATTCTTTTGACTCTTTCTTTGAATTGCTCCTCCAACTTGAATCCTTTGAACTTGAAACTTGGGCCAATGAAGTATAGCTTTCTTTCAACTTTTTGAGAGCTTTTGAGGTCTTCTTCTATTCTTCCAACTTGTTATGTTCCTTGCAAAATAAATATCTTTCTTCTTGCAACACAAACATTAGTAATTATACTTCAAAATTTTGTGATTATCAAAATTAATCTTTGGGTTAGCAATCTACACACCATCTCCTCTCTTCCTCCTTTCATCTGCCATCCGCAAGAAGAAAAGAAGAGGAGGCATGCATCTCCTCTTGGACCTTCTTCCTTGGTTCTAGCGCAAGGAAAAAGAAAAGGCTACGAAGAGCCTTGTATTGTTCTTCCTAGATCCCTCATTCTTCTTTCTCCTCTCCAGGCAATTAAGAGTTGATTCAAAGGAGAGGATTTCAGCCATCAATAGCCATCTCTGCAAGGAAGCTAGCACCTCTGGGAGATATGAGCTCATTTTCTTTGGAATGGAGTTCAAGATCCAAGTGGAAACAAATATATTGCACGCCTCCAAACAGCATGATGTGGATGATTTTTTGGGGGCTGAACTATGCTATCATCGATGAAACCTTCTTTGTTCTCGATACTCAAGGCCATCATCATTGATCAGCTCCAAGTAGAATAGTTTTCTTCATTCAAGATTAATGAAATGAGTTGCAAACCTGTGTTGTCGCCATAATGTAGGAAATAGGGGCTTGTTGGGTCTTCCATCACGTTCTGAATTGGAGAAGAAATAGAATCACGTGTGGCATTGGCAGAACTTGCAGCAGCGTTGGTTGAAGACACTATTATGGAAGCACCTTACAACTCTGATACCATGAAGAGTTTCAGACGATGAAAAGAAAAAGAAGATTCGGAACAGGGGAAAGAAAGTAAAGCAGGATTGAACAATTCCAATGATGAAAAGAGATGAAGTAAATTCATATCAGGAAAAAATAAAATGAATAAAATAATGAGCAAGCAGCTCTCTTTATTATCCTTCCATTGATAAACTCAACGCATATTTATACATAAAACTATAGCTGCTTAACAGAAGAGTTAACTAACTAAATAACTGACTAACTGACTTAACTAGATACAGTTGAACATCTGAAACTGAATTAACCATATACAGTTAAATGTCTGAATATTTATAGGTTGTCCAACCAACATATTGATCTAACGATCATCAACAATAGCAGAAAAAGTTGAAACTGTAAGTCCTATAGTAATATATCATGTCAGTCTGAAGTACATGTGTGCCAGGCCTACCAAGCAAGGGATGAGAAAAAATTAAGGATGCTTGATATCTCCATCTTAGGTTAAATAAGAGAGAAATAATTGTTGAGTAATTTCTGGAATCTCCTCAATGGTTGGATTCCTTTCCAAAGCACAGAACGGAGAGAACCACCTCTATCATATTACTTTATATGAATAAAATCATAATAGTGGTCAGTAATGACCTTAGAATTCCAAGGTCGAAGCTATATTGTGTTTAGCCGCCTTAATCCACTAGACGCCGAGGAAATCTGCTCGTGATCTCAACACCAACAACCTCCGCACCCACCAAACCTGGTGCTTGGCGCCGTCTTCCTCTCAAGCAACGTGCTTTTGTATTTGGTGGCTCTCAGTGGACGAGTCAACTGCCACGCAATGCGGGCCATCTAACGACAAGGCCTGCACCACTATGATGTCACCTTTCAATGCTGATTTTGGTTTGGAAAGTACCAAGTAATTATTATTATTATTTTTTTACCAGGTTATAAGCGTTTGGTTTGGAAAATACAAGTAGTTATATCTGATTTTTGTTTGACTAAAATTCTAACAATAACTCTAGATATTAAGCACTTTCAAGAATAACTTATGCAATTTTTTCTTCTTTTTTTTTTTTTTCTTTTAGCATAGAAAAAATTTGAGTGAAGCATTTGTTTCTTCCTTGGTTTCATATTATAAAAGTTGTTTAAAAGAAATCAGACATTCTAAGCCTAATCTCTATTTAAGTACATTTATATCAAATGCCGCCAAAAGGTTTAAAGTGAGAATTATCATGACATTATGATACGGAGTATAATAACTTTAGAGCGCATTATTTTATTGAACATACGAATTCCAAAAATGAAAAAAAAAGGATATGTATATAGCAAGCATCTGAACCACCGATTTTTTTGGAACAATTTATTATGGCTGTTGTATAGCATGAGCAACGCAATTATTATATTTTAAATATTATTAAAAGTAAAAGGACAAAAAGTTGTAATAAAGATTTTATAGGCATTTGCATGTTATAAACTAAAGAAATAATATCATCATACATAAATAGTGGTTTCAACAAATTAATTTTTATACTGCTTTTCTTATTTTTCTTTCTTTTTAACTATGGTTAATAAAAGGGAAGATCACGCTCTAAAATGAACTACACGTCCAAAGATCTTTATGTTCGTCATGACAGTGACTATGAGAACCCACTGTATGTGAGAGATGCCTGCACCACCAGATGCGATATAGTTTCGCATTTGATTCTTATACGAGCATGTTCTAGCCAAAATTTTGGAAATGTTCTCAGCCACCTTTTTTTTATATTTTGTTTTTTTCTTGTGATACCAAGATATTTCTGAAATTTTAAAGAAAACAAAAAAAAAGTAAAAGAAGTTTTGCAGTTGGGTTTCGCGGGGGCTAGTTTTGGAATTCTATTTACAACACAATGTATCTCCCTCGGTTTAAGAAGACGAGCAGAAGAGTGCCGCAAATTCTTGGCATGTCCCAAGCCTGTCTCCTTCCCGCAGTTGACACCTCCCCAAGCACCATCCTTTGTCGTCGTTTCATCCCTCCCATGCGTGTCATCGTCATGCTGCATTTATGTGGCTACATATTTATCTTCCTCGGAAAAAAATTCTATTTTAAAATAATTTTTTTATTAAATCTAAATTTTTAAACCATTATTTTTTTTAAAATAATAATTCTCAAACTCCATATCAAAAAAATATATAATAATTATTAAATATGACAATAGTAGTCCGAGCTAGATGCCTTATACTCTATTTCGAAGTAAAATTATATTCTATACCGCATGCACTAATATAATTATGTACCTTACCAATCATCTAGCCTTTTTTTTTTTTTTATAGACGAACCAATCAAATGAGCGCATGATGAAAGAAGTATATAAGCAGAAAATAAGATGATTTGTATGGTGCACAACTTGTAGTGTAAGGTATAATTTTTTTTTTAATCAATGTTAAACAACTCAAAATTACTCAATAAAGGTACTCAGGTGTCTTGATCATTTCATAGAGCGACACACCTCACGGGTCAATTAAAAGAGTACAATGACTATAGATCATACTAGTTGAGTAAATTTCGGACTAGTTCAGTAGGTTTGTAAATTCTAAGTTCTTTTGAATGTGTGAAGTATGGAAAAAGAGGTTCTATCTGAAAAAAATCTAATCGAGGTGGAACGGTCGTATGTTAATTCTATCCGAGTTAGCTGTGAACTGCAGCAGGTTTCTTGACCAGCCACTCTATGGCTTTTGCGTAATGATTGTAAAGAGCCAGAAATGCTTCGAAAAGGCCTAAATAATATAATAAACAAAGAATTAATTATATTTTTCCCTCTCTTTCAGCACCTCGGCGCCTTTACATACACCAAAGACGGGGAAAAAAGGTCCTCTCCTCTAAAATCTCCTTGATTCTAGTATTGATCTATGCTTGCTCTTAGTTTTAGTCCAATGTTCCCATCTCTAGTGACCCCTAACCTTTCCCTTCTCCCCGTCTCCCTCCTCCTCTCTCTCTAATACTTGTAAAGTTTTCATTTTGGGTTAAATCCTGGGAGTATTGGGCTGAGGGTGATATGGGGGTCCACCTGCATCTGCCGCACCTGGGGCACGATAAGAAGAAAGAGGGAGGGTCCGTGGGAGTGCCGCCCAAGGGGTGCATGACGATAAAGGTGGGGCAGGACGGGGAGGAGCAGCAGCGGTTCGTGGTGCCGGTGATGTACCTCAACCACCCGCTCTTCATGGGCTTGCTCAAGGAGGCGGAGGAGGAGTACGGCTTCGAGCAGCAGGGAGCCATCACCATCCCATGCCATGTCGAGCACTTCCGCCATGTCCAGGGCATCATTGACCGCGACAACGCTGCCGGCTGCGACGGCCACCACCACCACAATGGCCATCACTTCCACCTCGCCGGGTGCTTCAAGGCCTGAGATGGATCGGAAAGAAGAGGGGAAGGATTTGTGTTAAAGGATTAAACAGTGTTGCAATTGCTTTTTTCTTCTCTTGCTTTTCCTTTTCAGACTTTTCTTTCTTTTCAGAAAAATGGAAGTGTAATTATAAGGTTTAACTGATGGCAAAAACAAGGGACTGATTTCGAATTTTATTCTCTTTCTTTTCCCATCTATGATTTCCTCTTATTTTTGTTGCCTGCGTATTACGCATTTAGTTATCGTTGAGAATACGCATGGTTTTCGATCTCTTCACGAGAGGGAGGGAGGGAGGTGAGCGGGCGAGTCTCCGGTGGAGGCGGCGTCGGTAGGTGAGAGGCGAGAAAGCGGGGCCACGCTTTTAATGGTCTCACCTTCCTTCTAGTTTTGTACTTGGTAATCGACAAGATGGAGAGACGGGAATTCACTGCAGAAGAGTCAGTTTGTCGTATTTAATACGGCTGTCCTCGCATCGCTGCTGTCGTCTCTACTGCTGCCGTCATGAAAGATGGCTGCGGAGGAGAGAGCGGTTTTAAGTAGAAGCTATTTGCAAGAAAAAAAAATAAATAGAGAAAAATATTAACTTGACAGGGAGAGAACCAGACACAAATATATAAACTTTCGATCAGAGATGAATTGAACCAAATATAGCCTATTTATTAAATAAATTAAAAAGTTGGATTCAAATTTGATTATTTTATTAAATAAATAATTTAATTTAACTAACAATGGATTTAAAGAAGTTAAGTATTGCCGTTTCTAGCTTCGACCTATAGTTCATCTCTAGTGCTTGCTGATTTGGTTTTTAATAATAATTAAGATGAACGGATTATATGACGCACTGGCTTAGAGTACTCGCTCGATCCATATAAATTAGATCACATTGCTCCGAGGATCGCTAGGTATTCTGTGTGTGCACAACCAGATTTGGGGCACTAAAAGAAGCTAGCCAATCAGCAGGCTGATTGGCCTAGCAGTAGGCATGACTAACTTTCAAGTACACTAAGCTTAAAAAGCAGCAATGTCAACCAAAAAGTGTCAAAAGTTCATGTTAGAGCCCTCACATTGATCAGTTCACCAGATATCGATAAGGGAGTCCACATTCAACTAGATTTGATGAACTTGAAGCTAGAGATGAGTGTCCTTGAGAGCTTCCCATGTAGTGCAATTCAGCACTAGGTACAGTCAGAAAATGCCGATGCTAGGGGAAAGCGTCGGTAAATTCTGCTCTTGCGCCAAACTTTTCCGACGCTTTTATTGAGCGTGGGTAATTTGAAGTAGTGGACGATGCTTAAAAGCGTCGTCGTAGACCTAAAGCCAAACGATGCTTTAAAGCGTCGTTGTTTTTGGCCTAAGACGACGCGTATAAGCGTGGTTAATTGAAACGCTAAAACGATGCTTATAAGCGTTGCCGAAGCCCCTTTAAAACCCAGCGGCCGACTCCGAGCCCGCATACTTGCTCTAGCTACTCCCGAGCCCCCTCATTCTCCTCTCCGGCGCTGCCTTTGCCTTCGTCTTCCTCGTCTCCGACGCTGACTTAGCCCCTATATTCCTCCTCTCTGGCGCAGACCGTCCGACTCCTACCTCCTTTCCTCCTCCCTCCTCTCTGGCATCGACCGACCGACCCCAATGCACTCCGCCCGAGGTAGTTTTCTCCTCCTCCCTCCTCTCTCCTCTCCCTCCATCTCGCTTGTTCTCCTCCTTCTCCTCTTCCTCTTCTTCGGGTGTTCGTGGGTTTTTTTCTTCTTTAATTTGTTCTCTTGCCCTCAAGCCTTGATTGAGCTTCGCCTCCGCCCAAGGATCTTCTCCTCCTCCCTCCTCTCCGGCGTCGACCGAGCTGCCCCAAGTCCCGATCGATCTAGGCCCGCCTCCGTCCGAGGATTTTTGCCTGCAACATATTATATTCTAGGTTTATAAATATTTTTAATTTTACTGTAGATGAAAGTGAATCCTAGATTCTTCAGTGTTAAGCATGCTGATTTTTTTTTTTTTGAAAACCATGGCTGAACCTGATCGGGTTGCCTACGTACCCCTTCATAAGGGGGATCAAGCCATACGTAGTTCCATTTAAGTTTCAAAAAATACAGCAAAAAAATAAATCAAACAATTTAATTCATGCATGCTTACAAGATCAAATCTAGAAATCAGCGCATTAAGAACACATAGGATTATGCCAAAATCGTTTAAACAATTATGCTAAAACTTTTATGCATGATTAACTATCAAATCTGAAAGGTAAACAATCTATTCCGATTAATCTCCGAATATCCATCGAATGGATTCTGGAGATAACTCCGTGAGGAGCCCCAAAGGAGGATAAAACCTTAGGGAATCGGACCTAGACCCTGACTCCAAAATAAAAAGATTAATATAGAATTAATACCTTTTATGATGGAAGAAACTTGTGGATCTGATCCTTGATTTCGCAGCCACGCACACGAATGGCCTCTACGAGAAGTACACGCGAAGCCCTAGGTAGATTGTCTTCCGCGGGAGTGCTAGCTCGTGCAGGAACGCTGTAATGGTTGAAGCTTTCTCCTTCTAAACACTCAACCTTTAATTGTTCTTCAAGGAGATGGAGGATGGACATGAGGAAGAAGGAGAAGAAGGGATGGAGGCCCTCAGGAAATTTTTTCAGAATCTTTTGAAACCTCTAAATATTGAATATTTTGAACCCAAGGCATGGGGGTCTTTTATAGCCAAAAGACCCCCCACGTATCACACCTAATTTAGCCAATTAATTTGGCTGATAAAATCCCCAAAAAATTCTTATAGTTTGGCAGCTAAGAGGAGATAAACATATACAAATTTCGTACACTTTGGATCCCTAAAAGATAGGAATTCATGCATCCAAAGTTCAGCCGCAGACCACCCTATTTCATGCGCCATGCAATCCCTACAAATTAGGAAATTCATCTAAATCTTTTTAGGAAGATTTAAGGCGCTATTTTTATAGAAAACATAGCCCCACGCCTCCTCTCTTCTCACGCCAATTTTTGGCCAAAAAAAAAGAGGATAGGCATGAAAAATATTGGGGATAAATTAAGGTGTTATTTTTCTCCAAGAAGTAAGGATGGGTTCCTAGAATTTAGGAATTCTTCTCCTTATCCAATTCTAATTATTTGGACTCATAATCATCATCAAATAAGGTCTTCCAATTGATTTGGATCAAGCCCAATCCAATTAGGTCAAGTCCCGTCAATTGGGTCAAGCTCAATCTACTTGAGTTGAACCCAATTAACCCAATTAGGTCAAACCCTGATGCAGCCCAAATTGAATCCTATTCAATTTGGCTCAACCTAAGCCCAATTACTCAATCAAATTGAGTTCATTAGCAATCTAATTGCTAATTAATCCTTCAATAATTCAATAATTATTTTAATGCAACTTTTGCTTAGGATAATTTGTCAATCGAATTGACCAAATTACCTCTGAATGATTCTTAATCATCAATCAGCCATTTGATCAACCTAGAAACTTCTATGCGTTTAACTTCATAGGTTCGAACCTAAGCCGATAGTATAGGAACGTCTTCCTATACTAATCTGTTGCCCAGATAGACAACCCAAGAGGGGGGGGGTGAATTGGGTTTTAAATTAATTTGGATAATTAAAACGTTATGGATGATTAATTAAAAACTATTGCAAGTTATTTAATTAATGCTAAGTGCTGTGAGTGATGTGAGAGGAAGAAGAGAAGAGACAATCCAATGCAAACACAGAGTTTTATAGTGGTTCGGAGCTACCCCTTGCTCCTACGTCCACTCCCCAAGTCTCTCTTGGGAATTCACTATAACCCCCTTGGATTACAGCCGGTTGTTTTGCAAGCTCACAACTAAACTTGTTGTTTTACGAGCTCACAACGAACTCGGTCGGTTTTCCCAGGCTCACCGACTAGAACCAACCCCGATTGTTTTTCCGGGCTCACAATCAAACCCTTACACACGTTGGTTTTTAACTTGGCTCACCAACCAACCTTAATCCCCTTGATTCAATCCCCCGATTGAACCAAGTAAATACAAGTTATAGAAAGAAAGGAAAATAAGCTTCTCAAAAGCAGATGTAAAACAATATAATCAAAAGAGGAGTTTAGAAGCCCTCAAACGCTTTTAAGCTGAAGTAGAGGAATGGCTTCTTGAACTCAGGTCTCCTCTCGAATGAGTAGTCGACTTGAATGCAGGAGGAGGAGGCTTTAATTGCTGGGAAGATGTAGTTGGTTGCAGTAAATGCTGATCTTCCCCTTTTTCATTGAAAAGCACGTTGCAGAGCTTGAAAGCTGAATGCTTGGAGTGGAATGGTTGTTCTCTGCCTTGCTACAGTCTTCTGTGGCTATTTAAGCCAACCCCCACGGAAACTAGCCGTTACACTGCTTTTTCTGTCCGTTCTGCACACTCTGCGCAGCCTGACAATATGACCGTTGGTGGGTTGGAGTCGACTCGCGCGATCAGGAGTCGACTTGGCTGTAGCGGGAGTCGACTCAAGCTTTTCCGGAGTCGACTCGGCAACTGTTCCAAATTTGAATTAAAGTTGCCGTCACGACTGGGAGTCGACTCGTCTTGACCCGGAGTCGACTCGCCAACTTCTGGAGCTGACCTGGCAATTTTGGAGTCGGCTCATCCACTGAAGTCCGTGGATCCAATTTTGAATTTTGTCCACTCGAGTCGACTCGACTGTCCTTGGAGTCGACTCGAATCTCAGAGCCCGAACTCCCGATTCTCTGTCTTTTGGCTCATCCAGTCTTGGAGTCGACTCGAACTTCCTTGGAGTCGACTCGGCTCTCAGTTTCCGAAAGTTGGTCTTCTGCCTTTTGACGTGAAGCTTGTCTTGGAGTCGACTCGAGCTGTCTGGGAGTCGACTCGAATCTCAGAGGCAGTAACATGGTTTTCTGTCTGTCGATGGTCGCACAGTCTCGGAGTCGACTCGCGTATTGCGGGAGTCGACTCGAATCTCAGAGTCCATAAAATGCTCTCTGACCTTTTCTTTGTGTACCGCTGAGAGTCGACTCTTGCTTTCTCTGGAGTCGACTTGCCAACCATCGGGTCGACTCGCGTTCCACTGGAGTCGACTCGAATCTCAGACTCGAAAACTGCTCTCTGACTTTTCTTTGTGTACCTCTTGGAGTCGACTCTTACTACCCTGGAGTTGACTCGTTGAACATTGGAGTCGACTCGCGCACTTCAGGAGTCGACTCGTTGACAGGTTCTGAGATGAGGCTTTCTGTTCTTCTTTCTGTTCTCAGTCGGAGTCGACTCGTACTAGTCTGGAGTCGACTCGAGCTCGTGCCAGTGAACTTGATACGCTTGGAGTCGACTCGTGATACTCGGGAGTCGACTCGAGTCTCAGACTTTGGTTCAGCAGACTTCTTAACTTATCCAAAATACTATGAACCAAAATCTAGAGACACTTGGACAGGATTTTCACTGAAACACTCAATTGAATTCATTAGTAATCACAAGATATACTCAAATGCTTTGAGCTCATCAAAATCAAATGGGGTTTTAATCAATCACTCCACAATCTCCCCCTTTTTGATGATGACAAAACTTTGAGTATATGTAAAATGACTTGCTCAATAAATAATGAAATAAAATCCATAAATGAATTCAAATGTCTGATAATTTAATTTATCCAAGTTTGAAAGGAGTGAAACAACAAATTTCGGAGTTAATGCTCCCCCTTTCATTTGGAATTATATAAGCCTTCATATTATGCAATCAATTATTTGGCTTATATGTCATTAATGATTTAGCTTGATTAAAATTCAGATTCTCTCCCTCAACATATGCATTCAACTATGTTTTGATTCTCTGAATTTCCTTTTAATGCTTTGAAGTTTTTGAACTGAATTTTTTGTTTTTAGAGGAAAAATCTGTCAATTTGTTCTTGAGTAGGATTCAGCTAATCTCCGAATATCCCTTGAATAGATTCTGGAGATTACTCCATTAGGAGCCCCAAAAGAGAGATAATGAGCCTCGAGGTACCGAATCCACTTAGAACAAATTTGTGTGTATTTTTAAGAGTTTATCTTTTTATTTATTTCCATTGATTTCTTTTACATATATTTTTTTATTTTTCTCCTCTTTTACACATTTTATACATATTTCTCCCCCTTTTTGTCATCATACCAAAAAGGAGGTAATCAACCACAATCAATGGTACAAACAATCATCAAATGGCACATAATTGAAGATAAGATGTCTACTCATTGTATTGATATGAATTGAAGTAGATTTGAGCATATAATAAGTAAAGTAAAACAATACAAAACAGAACTCAAACACATCTATGTCCTCCTCGAGGATGAAGCTCCCCCTCTCGAGGATGCATCTCCTCCTCTGGAGGATGTGGCTCCTCCTCTCGAGGATGTGGCTCCTCCTCTCAATCGGCTCTGCTCCATGAGGAGGGTGACTGCATCTGTGACATGGCCAAGCTGTGTGATGATAGACGTGGTGGCTCTGCTATGTATAGTGGAGAGCTCTGTCACCGATGCCTGAAGCCCAGTCACCGATGTCTGAAGTGCGTCCAGCTTGTCGATGAGTACATTCGCCAAGCGCTCGGCCCCCTCGGTGGTGGTGTGCATGTCACGACCTATCTCCTCTCGCATCTGTCGAGTGGAGCTCGTGACCTCACTCATGCTGTGGAACTGGGCCTGGACCAAACTCCGGACATTGTAGATCTCTTCCCGTACATGAGCCGTCATGTCAGTCACGGCTGTCAAGGAAGGGACCAACTGAGAAGATACGGGTGCAGGAGTGGGAGCAGGCACCGCACCTCGGAGCTCCCGAAGCAGCTCATCCCTCACCTCTCTGACTATCTCCTGTCGCAGCTCCCGGAGCTGCTCAGGATCAATCCGGACCGCCATAGAGGGTGGTGCCGAGGAGGAAGGTCCGGCGGAGGTGGTAGGAGCAGGAGGAGTGGATGGGAGGCCTGGATGGTCTGGAAGGTCTGGGTAGTCTGAATCGGGCTCAGGACTAGGTGAATGTCTGGTGGTCTGAGCGGTGAGGGTAGACTTCCTAACCCAGATCCCTTCTCTCTTCCGAAACCCCATCCTGTGCATGGTCCCCGTACACAAGTGATCTGTCCATCGCAATGCACGAGAGGGTTCCCTCTCAGGAATGGAAATCTCGTACTCCCTAAAGAGAAGAGTAAAAATCATGCCGTATGAGAGGGTGAGCCTAGGTCTATCTAGGGGCTCACACATATACTTATAGATGAGTTTGGAGAAGTTGACCGGGGTGTCCTGAAGAATGTAAGACATAACAGCTAGGTCCCTCTCATTTACAAAATCAAATCTTCCTGTCTTAGGGAAGATGGATCTGGACAGAATACTCAAAAGGATTCTCACTTCAATAGGAAGTGAGCTAGCAGATACCTCGTCTAGGGGGGACTGAGGTGGATGCCCTAAGACGACCGTAAGGGCCTCAACTCTATCCTCAGGGTGTGCGGGAGCCATCCCTACTAATGGAAGGTGGAGGATGTGGGCAATGAGATCCTCCGTGACACGCACAGGGACACCTACTACTGTGCCCTCAATACCTCCATCTCCCCGATGGACGGTATTATAAAACTCTTGAACAAGGCCAGGGTAAGTGGGAAGGTCCAAAGTGAGGAAGTACTCTAGGCCCTGGGCTCTAAGCCTATCACCTATGGTGAACCCTTCCCGAGAGAGATAGTCAAAGTCGACATACCTCCCGGTGGTGACGGCCTTCCCGGCCAACGGCCTTCCCGGCCAACGGCCTTGCGGGAACCGCCCTAGGCGGGGAACGAGCCGGAGGTGGTTGCCTCGCGGGATCGTGCCGCGCCTTGGAGCGCCGCTCGGGACCGGCCTAGCGCCTTGGAGCGCCGCTCGGGACGGGACCTCTTCCTAACCACGGTCTTACGAGGCATCTTGACCTAAACGGGAAGAAACACCTAAAGGACGGAGAAAGGTCGACGGAGGAGACTCGGGACGGACCGGAGACGACCTAGGAACGGACGAAAATCCTAAGAACCGGTGAAAAATCGACCGAACAGAGGTTGGAGACGATCGGGGACGACCTAGGAGTCGGCTCTAGGGCTTTTTGAACAGTGGCGGCTTGAAAGAAAAGTGTTTGCGAAACGACAAACCTAGGGTTAAAAAGTCGGATCCCGACTGCGAGTCGACTCTCCTGAGTCTCGAGTCGACTCGACCTCGAGTCGACTCCAGAATATGCGCGAGTCGACTCTCCTTATGCGCCTGTAGACTTCGAGTCGACTCCCGACAATGTGCGAGTCGACTCCCCCTCAGCTGCCATCTTTGCGAGTCGACTCCCGCAAATGCGCGAGTCGACTCCCCCTTAGGAGCCGGCTCTGAAACTTACTCGAGTCGTCTCTAACCTTAGCACACACCTAAAAGTCATGCTATAACCGTGCCAAATGAGGGAAAATCACCTAATTGGGATCTGATTTGATGATCATTGAATAGAAACTCTATTTTAACCGTATTCTAATCATCAAAATCAATTAATCTAGTGGAAACTCCCACTAGGATGGATCAATCACTCCTAATCCCCTCCTAAGCACGCTAAACCTCTCTTCACTTAGGGGTTTTGTAAAAATATCTGCTAATTGATTATCAGTACAAACAAATTGGAGTGACACATCACCATTCAATACATGATCTCTTATGAAGTGATGTCTTATCTCAATGTGTTTAGTTCTTGAATGTTGAATTGGATTTTTAGTTAGATTTATGGCACTTGTATTATCACAATTAATGGGGATTTTATCTTGTTTACTGCCATAATCTTCTAATTGTTGTTTAATCCACAAGATTTAAGCACAACAACTCCCGGCTGCCACATATTCAGCTTCTGCAGTGGATAATGCAACCGTGTTTTGTTTCTTGCTAAACCATGAGATTAGGTTTTCTCCTAGAAACTGACACGACCCGCTGGTACTTTTTCTATCAAGCTTACATCCAGCGAAGTCTGAATCTGTGTACCCTATTAAGTTTAGGCTAGATTCTTTAGAGTACCATAGCCCTATGTTCTTAGTTCCTATTAAGTATTTAAAAATTCTCTTAACTGCAGCTAGGTGTGATTCTTTAGGATTAGCCTGATATCTAGCACACATGCAAACACTAAACATAATATCAGGTCTACTTGCAGTAAGATATAGTAAAGATCCTATCATACCTCTATAAAGTTTTTGATCTACAGATTTACCTGATTCGTCTTGATCTAATTTGCATGATGAGCTCATGGGGGTGCTGATTGATTTGTTTCCTTCCATATCAAACTTCTTGAGCATCTCCTTGACATATTTTGCTTGATTGATGAAGATGCCTCCTTCAGATTGTTTGATTTGAAGCCCGAGGAAGTAGTTCAGCTCTCCCATCATGCTCATCTCAAACTCACTCTGCATCAAATCAGCAAACTCTTCGCAGAGGCGATTGTTAGTAGCACCGAAAATGATATCATCAACATAAATCTGTACTAATAGCATCTCCTTATTTTGCTTTTTCAGAAATAATGTTGTGTCTACATTTCCCCTAGAGAATTCATGTTCTAATAGGAATTTACTAAGTCTCTCATACCATGCTCTAGGTGCTTGTTTTAATCCATAAAGTGCTTTGTTCAGTTTATACACATGATTAGGGTATTGATGATTTTCAAAACCAGGAGGTTGTTCTACATACACTTCCTCATTAATATACCCATTTAAAAATGCACTTTTTACATCCATTTGAAATAGTTTGAAATCCTTAGAGCATGCATATGCTAATAATAGTCTAATAGCCTCAAGTCTAGCTACGGGAGCAAAGGTTTCATCAAAATCTATGCCTTCTTCTTGATTATAACCCTTTGCCACTAGTCTAGCCTTATTCCTTATAACAATTCCATTTTCATCTAGCTTATTTTTATATATCCATTTTGTACCTATAATTGGATATTTAGAAGGTCTCTCTACTAGATCCCACACTTTGTTTCTAGTAAATTGGTTTAGTTCTTCTTGCATTGCATTTATCCAATTTACATCATTTTCGGCTTCTTCTATATGTTTGGGCTCAAAGTGTGAGACAAAAGCTAGATGGTTATTTAGATTTCTAAGTGAAGCTCTAGTCCTAACCGGTTGAGATGGATCATCTAGAATGAGTTCCTTAGGATGCCCGTGAGCATACCTCCAAGCTTTTGTTAGCCCATGATCCACAATAGGCTCTTGACTTGATGATGCTTCTTCAATCAATTTTTGATTATCATCTTGTAATCCCATCTCATCTATCTTTTCTTCAAGTATTTCAACATCGTCATCAAAATTAACTTTCTTACTAGAGGAGATGTCACTAGAGTCATCAAATACTACATGTATAGATTCTTCTATGACTAAGGTTCTTTTATTAAAGACTCTATAGGCTTTACTAGTTGTAGAATAACCTAAGAATATTCCTTCATCAGATTTAGGATCAAATTTCCCTAGATTATCTTTCCCATTATTATGTACAAAACACCTACATCCAAAGGCATGAAAGTAATTAACTTTTGGTTTTCTATTTTTCCAAAGTTCATAAGGTGTTTTCTTTATAATGGGTCTTAATAAAACTCTATTTAATATGTGACAAGAGGTATTAATGGCTTCTCCCCAAAAGTACTTAGGGAGGTTACTTTCACATAACATAGTCCTAGCCATTTTCTCTAGTGTTCTATTCTTCCTTTCCACAACTCCATTTTGTTGTGGTGTCCTAGGTGCTGAGAAATTATGGGTTATCCCCTTTTTACTACAAAATTCATCAAATGATTGATTTTCGAATTCGGTACCATGGTCACTTCTAATGGCTATGACTGAAGACTCTCTAGCATTTGTTACTTCCTTATGGAACTTCTTAAACATAGAAAATGCTTGATCCTTATGCGCTAGAAACATGACCCATGTGTACCTAGAGTAATCATCTACTATAACTAGACCATATTTATTTCCACCTAGGCTTGTTGTTCTAGTTGGACCAAATAGGTCCATGTGTAGTAATTCTAGAGGCCTAGAAGTAGAGACACATTTTATGGATTTAAAAGAGTTCCTAGATTGTTTGCCAAATTGACATGCTTCACATATTTTGTTCTTTTCAAATTTTAATTTTGGCAAACCTATCACGGAGTCTCTTTTAACTAGTTTAGTTATTGTGTCCATGCTTGCATGACCTAACTTACGGTGCCATAACCAACTAGCATCATTATCTTTAGTTTCATTTACAACTAGACATTGGTTATGTTTTGCAAGATCTTCTAGGTCTACAACATATACATTTCCATGTCTAATTCCTTTAAAAACTAAACTATTATCATTAGGATTTGTTATAATGCATAATGATGGTTTAAACATAACATCATATCCTATATCACATAATTGACTAATGCTTAACAAGTTATGCTTAAGACCATCAACATATCTAACATTATCTATAAAAGTAGAAGGGGTGATTTGAACTTTACCAATACCAATGATATGACCTTGGTTGTTGTCTCCAAAAGTCACAGCACCTCCCTTCTTAGCTTCAAGGGTGAAAAATTGATCTTTATCACCCGTCATGTGCCTTGAGCAGCCACTATCCAAATACCAGCGGTTTTTGTTGACCTTGGCTGCAAGACACTCCTACACAAGCAAATCATGTCATCTTAGGTACCCAAGTTTTCTTGGGTCCTTCATGGTTAGTCAAGTTGGTTCCTTTTGGAACCCATACCCTTTTAATTTTCCTTTTTGTTTTACTTTTCCTATAGTCACATGCATTTGCCTTATGTCCTATAGTTCCACAACAAAAGCAGGTTATTTTCTTAGTTTTAGTTTCTCCAGCTTTAACAGAGAAGTTACTAAGAAGTTTTTGTTTATTTCTTGGTTTATACCCTAAACCCGCTTTATTAAATACTGCTCGTTGACTATTTAGTATCATGTTTAATTTTTCAGAACTATATGTAAATTTTTCAACTAAGGGTTTGTATTTGTTAAGTTCTTTAGTTAGTGTTTGATTTTCTGCTTTTAGATCATTAAGTTCTTTTGTAAGATCCTTATCTAAGGTTTGTTTATATTTTTTAAGTTCTGAAAATTCCTTAGTTAGTTTTTCATTATCTTTAGTTAAGGTGTTAGTCTTTTGAGTTAAAAGTTGGTTGCTTGTTTTAAGTTCAATATTTTCTTTGGTGATTAAGTCCTTATCCTTAACTAATTTATCGTATTTATGTAGGTATGATTGATTAGCTATTTTCAGTTCTTTATTCTTAAGATTTATAGCCTTATATTCTACCATTAACTCATTAAATGCATCATAGAGTTCATCAAAAGAGAAATCAAGATGCGTATCGGAAGTTACCTCGTTTTCGTTGGCCATGAAGCAGAAATTGGCCTTCTCTTCTTGTTCATCATCTGATGAGGAGGATGATGAGTCGGAGTCGGATAGTGTAGTGACAAGAGCCTTCTTCTTCTTGTACTTACTCCCCTTCTTCAGTAAGGGGCACTCTGCTCTTATGTGACCCGGCTTCTTGCACTCGTAACACCCAATCCCCTCGTTTTCCCTTTCCTTACCTTTGTCCTTGCGGTAGAAATTTGAGGGGCCTCTCCTTTGATGATAGGACTTCTTATGGTTGATGAATCTCTTGAACTTGCGCACAAGAAGAGCCTCACCATCATCTTCCTCATGTTCTTCTTCTTCACTGCTGCTACTGCAAGATAGGTCCTTGTTAGATAAAGTAGATTTAAGTGCTATTACCTTTTTCTTATGGGAGGACTCTTCTTCGCTGTGTTGCTTCATGGTTAGCTCGTGAGTCATTAGGGATCCAAGGAGCTCTTCGAGTGGAAGCTTGTTCAAGTCTTTAGCTTCTTGGATTGCCGTCACCTTGGCTTCCCATGACCTTGGTAGACAGCGAAGTATTTTCCTGACAAGATCACTGTTAGTATAGCTCTTGCCAAGGCTTTTTAGGCCATTGACAATGTCAGTAAACCTAGTGAACATGCTAGTGATTGTCTCATTAGAATCCATTTTAAATAGTTCATACTTATGAACCAATATATTAATTTTGGATTCTTTAACTTGATTCGTGCCCTCATGGGTCACTTCAAGTCTATCCCAGATCTCTTTTGCAGAGTTGCAAGTAGAGACCCTATTGAATTCATTTCTATCTAAGGCACAATAAAACACATTCATAGCTTTAGAGTTTAGTTGTGCCTTCCTCATGTCATGTTCATCCCAATCCGTTTCTAGTTTGGGTACCTTGACACCATCTACATATATGGATGGGATGTATGGACCATTTACTACAATGGTCCACATCTCATAGTCTTGGGCTTGGATGAATATTCTCATCCTAGCCTTCTAGTATGAGTAGTCGGATCCATTAAAGAAAGGGGGTCTTTGGGTGGACTGACCCTCAATGTGAGAAGATCCAAATGGGGTTGTCATTTTGATCTTTTAACTCTTGAGTGGAAGAGTTTTTGGCTCTGATACCACTTGTTGCCCAGATAGACAACCCAAGAGGGGGGGGGGGGGATGAATTGGGTTTTAAATTAATTTGGATAATTAAAACGTTATGGATGATTAATTAAAAACTATTGCAAGTTATTTAATTAATGCTAAGTGCTGTGAGTGATGTGAGAGGAAGAAGAGAAGAGACAATCCAATGCAAACACAGAGTTTTATAGTGGTTCGGAGCTACCCCTTGCTCCTACGTCTACTCCCCAAGTCTTTCTTGGGAATTCACTATACCCCCTTGGATTACAGCCGGTTGTTTTGCAAGCTCACAACCAAACTTGTTGTTACGAGCTCACAACGAACTCGGTCGGTTTTCCCAGGCTCACCGACTAGAACCAACCCCGATTGTTTTTCCGGGCTCACAATCAAACCCTTACACACGTTGGTTTTTAACTTGGCTCACCAACCAACCTTAATCCCCTTGATTCAATCCCCCGATTGAACCAAGTAAATACAAGTTATAGAAAGAAAGGAAAATAAGCTTCTCAAAAGCAGATGTAAAACAATATAATCAAAAGAGGAGTTTAGAAGCCCTCAAACGCTTTTAAGCTGAAGTAGAGGAATGGCTTCTTGAACTCAGGTCTCCTCTCGAATGAGTAGTCGACTTGAATGCAGGAGGAGGAGGCTTTAATTGCTGGGAAGATGTAGTTGGTTGCAGTAAATGCTGATCTTTCCCTTTTTCGTTGAAGAGCACGTTGCAGAGCTTGAAAGCTTGAATGCTTGGAGTGGAATGGTTGTTCTCTGCCTTGCTACAGTCTTCTGTGGCTATTTAAGCCAACCCCCACGGAAACTAGCCGTTACACTGCTTTTTCTGTCCGTTCTGCACACTCTGCGCAGCCTGACAATATGACCGTTGGTGGGTTGGAGTCGACTCGAGCGATCAGGAGTCGACTCAGCTGTAGCGGGAGTCGACTCAAGCTTTTCCGGAGTCGACTCGGCAACTGTTCCAAATTTGAATTAAAGTTGCTGTCACGACTGGGAGTCGACTCGTCTTGACCCGGAGTCGACTCGCCAACTTCTGGAGCTGACCTGGCAATTTTGGAGTCGGCTCATCCACTGAAGTCCGTGGATCCAATTTTGAATTTTGTCCACTCGAGTCGACTCGACTGTCCTTGGAGTCGACTCGAATCTCAGAGCCCGAACTCCCGATTCTCTGTCTTTTGGCTCATCCAGTCTTGGAGTCGACTCGAACTTCCTTGGAGTCGACTCGGCTCTCAGTTTCCGAAAGTTGGTCTTCTGCCTTTTGACGTGAAGCTTGTCTTGGAGTCGACTCGAGCTGTCTGGGAGTCGACTCGAATCTCAGAGGCAGTAACATGGTTTTCTGTCTGTCGATGGTCGCACAGTCTCGGAGTCGACTCGCGTATTGCGGGAGTCGACTCGAATCTCAGAGTCCATAAAATGCTCTCTGACCTTTTCTTTGTGTACCGTTGAGAGTCGACTCTTGCTTTCTCTGGAGTCGACTTGCCAACCATCGGAGTCGACTCGCGTTCCACTGGAGTCGACTCGAATCTCAGACTCGAAAACTGCTATCTGACTTTTCTTTGTGTACCTCTTGGAGTCGACTCTTACTACCCTGGAGTCGACTCGTTGAACATTGGAGTCGACTCGCGCACTTCAGGAGTCGACTCGTTGACAGGTTCTGAGATGAGGCTTTCTGTTCTTCTTTCTGTTCTCAGTCGGAGTCGACTCGTACTAGTCTGGAGTCGACTCGAGCTCGTGCCAGTGAACTTGATACGCTTGGAGTCGACTCGTAATACTCGGGAGTCGACTCGAGTCTCAGACTTTGGTTCAGCAGACTTCTTAACTTATCCAAAATACTATGAACCAAAATCTAGAGACACTTGGACAGGATTTTCACTGAAACACTCAATTGAATTCATTAGTAATCACAAGATATACTCAAATGCTTTGAGCTCATCAAAATCAAATGGGGTTTTAATCAATCACTCCACATAATCGATGTGACAATCTAGCAATGGTATTCGACGTCCGGATAGGCCGAATATATGCGAAGCAAATATTCTGAAACCCTGGACTATGGTTACTGTATAATTCAATCCCTTTGACTCCTAATGCCTGGATGACTTAGAGCTCACTGTCAACCCTATAATTAGTACATCCATTATGTGATTAACTCTAGATATCCTGTGACTCCTCACTGGGATTATCCTGGCTAAGGTTTTGCTAAATTAATCACAAGACATTATCTCCTGTTTCCAGGAGGGGTCAATTCCATCTCGACTCACAACTGACTACGCAAGTACTTGACTGCACCCAGTGACCTTCCATCACTGAATTAGAATTTCAGATAGTCCGGTACCAAAGTACAGTGAGTTGCTTGCTAGTCACAGGTTGCGATCTCAGGTTAGAGGGTCAAACTTATACCCATATCCATTCGAAACATCTCTTGACAGAAGAGCGTCCCGGAATTGGTCATGTTCAGTGAAATGTACTCCTATACTTCACCTGTGTGGCATACCAGTGTCTCCACACTCCTTGGTTAAGAGGACAACCAACGTATATGTCACACAACGACCTAATCTCGATAATACTGTCGTCCTGGTAACAGAATATCATTTGATCGCGAACAGTTTTAAGGACTTGAAGATAAATTCTCGTTTATCATAAAATAAATCCTAAGGACTTCATCATATAAGAGTTCATTTGAAGATGTACAATGATGAATAATGCCAAATAACACTTTATTAATTTGTCAATTCATTTACAAAATTCAATCATCAACATACTAACGATTGACATTTAGGATACAATTTCCAACAATAGATGCCTCTGATTTCAGCTTCCAGCTTCCATTATTGATTTATTTCTCAGACAAAATCAATTATGTATTTAATGATTTCTTTTTTTAATAAAAAAATAGACTAACCTGAGAACCAAGCAAGACCAACCCAATCTTGATTGGATCAGGATGGGCCGGTTCCAACATTAATTGGTTCAATTCTCATGAGTTTGTTTTGGGGGGAATGATTAAGGTTAACTAAATGAGTTTTGAAGGAAAGATGGTCTTTCCAGCTGCTCCATGCCCAACAATCGAGCCTCTCTAATGACCATTCCATTTCATCCAAATCCTTTGACAGGCCTTATGTCACGCCCCGAGCCTGAGGCGCGGCAGACGCCGCACGCCTGCACAGCGGGCCGCACAGGCGTGCAAGGCAGCAGATCATATCAAAGCAATCACAGATGTTTAAAACTGACATAAATATTTAAGTTGTTCAAAAGCAGTCTTACAAAATTTCAAATAACATATGCTGACGTAAGTCAAATACTCTAATCAATCTAACTAAAGGATCAATAACTGAAGAAATCGTCGGAAAATCTAGCGCACTCCTTAATCCCGTGAGATCAAACCTCTGGATCTGAAAAGTGGAGAAAACAGAATAATGAGCTACACTAGCCCAGTAAGCAACAAAATATCCCAGAGTGGGGCCAGAGTGGGGTCAAAGCATATCAGATCAAAATACAAAATAATGACTGGGAATAAATCATAAATATCATTATTTTGCTGTTTTCAAAACTTATTATCATTTTTACAAAACTCTGATATCATAATCTCAACATAATAGGCTACGGCCACGTACCTTAGTGGCATGGGTTGCACAAAGTGCCAAATCCACTATTTTTATCCACCGATGGCAGCCGATGTTGCACAAAAGTGCCAAATCCACTATATTTACCTACCGATGGCAGCCGGTGTCCAGGAACCACTATTCTAATCACCGGTGGCACGGTGTCGAAACCGGTTTCTCACAGATTACAAGTCGACAGGTCAAACGTATAATCCCCATTGGCGGGGCCAGAACAGAACAGAACAAATCATAACCATGTTGAGAATGCATATATATATAAACAGATATCATAAATTGCCCAATCATAATTTATGGATTTCAGAGCATAATTTTCAAATAAAATTTAACATGCCAGACCCATTTTACCAAATACAAAACATATTTCAAAATTTAATCCACTAATAATTATTTTACTAAATAATTTAGAAAAATGCACTTTGAAGTATTAAGTTACTTACCTCTTCTCGCTTAACTCCTACTTCAAATAGGCGGATCAAGTTCACCTGTTTAAATTTAATTAATTTCTTTGTTAATTTCAGAGCTAAGCAAAAATCAAAAATAATACTATTGGGTTTCGGGTTCGGATTTCGGGTTTCGTGTTCCAGATTTCAGGTTCTAGGTTCGGATCTGAACTGGGCCCAAGTTGGGCCCACAAGGGTACTACCCAACTAGGCCCAATCGGACTGGACTGGGCCCAAGTTGGGCCTGCAATGGAACAGGGCCCATCGGCCCATCATTCTGCTCACGGCCCACAGTGGCCTTCTTCTTCACCGAGCTCCCCATGAACAGGGGAGATGGGAGAACGGAAGAGGAAGAAGAAGGGGCCGGTTGGGGGGGGTCAGCAAAGGCGGCCGGGAGCTGTTGCCCGGCCGACGGCCGGCCGACTGCAGTGGCGGCCGGCAGCTTCTGCGGCGACGGGCGTCGAGGGAAAATCGAGTGATCTCGGTTTGGGGCCAAAGCAAAGAAAAGGAAATCAAGCATGTTCCGGCTAGATCGAAGAGCAAAAAGGGAAGAGGGCTTACCGGCGGTCGACGGAGGCGGCGGATCTCGGCCGCAGGTGGCTCGATCCGGCAGCTAACCGCGGCGACGGCGGTGGGGTTTCCAACGGCCAAACTAGATCGAAAAACTGGGGACTAAGAGAATCAAAGGAGCTAGGCTCCCGGGGTGGCTGAACTTGATTGGAGTGGCGCATGCGGTCATCGGAGAAGAAGGGAGAAGAGGGAGGAGGGGGTCGGTGGTGGAGCAATCACAGAGGAAGAAGAATGGGGGGTTTTTAATAGGCCCCCAATTCGAACGGTGGACCGCCATGATTCTCGCGGCGGCCGTGATCAACGGCCGCTCGTGCGGACGCGGAGCGGCCACAAAACGGCCGCGGGGTTGCCGCGGATTGTCCGCGGCGCCTCCGCTCCCGTCGCGCCCGGAGAAGGCGGAGGGGGATCGCGTTTGCGATCCCCTGCTCTGCCCCTTCCAAAAGGGGCGTTGGGCTGAAGTCGGCTGGGGCTGCCGAGTTCAGCCCAGTATCTCATATTCTCTCCTCCTTAAGAAAATTTCGTCCTCGAAATTTGAGAGATCTAGGCCTTTCAAATTTAAAGATGCTTAGCCCATTGAGTAATATAAATCCAAGATCTCATTCTTCTTGATCGAAATCAGTGTGATAGATAACTTTGGATCAACTATCAAAAATTTCATAAAACTCGCAAGATTAATACTAGATAAGTGACTAACTAAAATCTTAGATTGAAATTATCACCTTGATGCATGTTCACTTGAGATCAGATCAGGATCGATTCACAACAGGATTGATTAGAATTAGTTGCATTTGGGATAGAACTTGAAGTAAAATGAATTCGATGCCCATATTATGGTAGTGAGCTGATCCCATAATAGATAATGACCAACCTTAGAGTCAAATCATTATATGGCTAGGAATGTATTTCACAAAATGAACATGTACTGATGATTATTAGTTAGCAACGGTCTATCTCAAAAATGATTTGCATCAAATCACAAAAGCAGGTCTGAGAAGGCAAAGTATTGATACCATGATTCAATATGCCACAAAGCTTTTAACTTAAACTTATAAATCATAAGATGGGAGCAAATAATGCATGGTTTATTCAGATACTTAACAAATTAGACCATATTTGGTCAACAATCAACTAACCCGAGTCATGATACGCTCAAATTATATTATTATTATTTGTTGCTGGTGGTCCAAACCGAGAACGATTGGCACAGCGGTGTGAACGGGGTTCCCTTTGAGTTGCTTTGGTTGCGCTCCGCCCTCCGCCGTGAAACCTGCAAGCAAGCCTCGCACCACCACCGGGGTAGTGGGGGCCCTCCGACGATCAAGTCAGAGGAGATCGAAGGAGAAGGAGAAGGAGAAGGTAGCAGGTGAAATGATACTCTGGAAGATATATCTTACCCTCCCCCTTCCCCCCCAGCCTCATATATATCAGGCTGGGGGGTTTTTCCGGGGATTCGTCATCGTGTGGCACGATGGGGCTGCCACTGACATGGCCGTTACAGGGCGTCGTGGGGCAGCGCTGGGTACAGCCATGGCAGGGCATAGTGGAGCTCCGCCTTGTACGGCTGTTACAGGGGATCGTGGGGCAGCGCCGGATACGGCCGTTGCAGGGAGTAGTGGAGCAGGGGGCCGCGGCGTGCCTCAGAGGAACAGTCTGTTGTTGTCGAGAGATTGTCGACTCGGGGTCGGATTGCTGGATCAAGGGGCAGCCGACTCGGGGTCGGGCTGCGGAGCCGAAGATATCCGACCCGAGGTCGGATTGCTGGATCAAGGGGCAGCCGACTCGGGGTCGGGCTGCGGAGCTGAAGATATCCGACCCGAGGTCGGATTACTGGATCAAGGGGCAGCCGACTCGGGGTCGGGCTGCGGAGCCGAAGATATCCGACCCGAGGTCGGATTGCTGGATCAAGGGGCAGCCGACTCGGGGTCGGGCTGCGGAGCCGAAGATATCCGACCCGAGGTCGGATTGCTGGATCAAGGGGCAGCCGTAGTCTTCTTGGGCGCGCGTGCCGGTCACGTGGGGCATGGTGGCTAAGTTCCCCCGTAACAGTAGCCCCCCACTCCCGAGCCTGGAACCAGGAGGGGAACGGGTGAAGGGAGTGATGCTTCGAGATTGCCGCCATCCCTCGGAAAGGCGCGCGCGCTCCGAGCTTCCCGCCTTCTTTATGGCGTATGGCAGTTGTCGCTGATCTGGCGGTCTGCGGATTTCGGCGGACATCCTTCCTTAATGGCGTCGATTCGCCTTTGGGGCGCGAACAAACTTTCGGCAGCCAGGCGTCCTCTGGCGTCACCGAGGCGTCACCCGCCTTTCCGCCTATTTGACCGGGGGGCCCTCCCCGTCCGCCTTTCTCTTCACAGGCATCTTCAAGTTTCTCCCTTGTGCCGCTGCCGTTGCCGCCGAACTGTTCGTTCGCTCCTCCTTTGACGCTCTCGGAGCCGTTCTTCCTTCCTTTCCGGTGAGTTGCCCCACTCTTCAATTTAGGGCTCTCCGTACTTTCTCCTTTCGTGTTAGTGTACTCCAGTCGTTCCGGTGCCTTCCCCCCTCTTGACCCCGTCCTGACCGTAGGTTCACTGGCCATTAGGGATGGACGAAGTAAGGGCGGACCGCATTCAGTCGGAGCTGGTCCCTGAAGACCTAGATAGGTTCGTGGCCCGGTACCACCTTCCCGAAGCCTGCAACATTACGCTCCCGGGGCCTGAGGAGAGGATGTCCCATCCTCCTCCAGGGAAGGTCGCCATCAATGAGGACATCCTTCGGGCTGGGTTCCGCTTTCCCCCCTCGGACTTAGTTGTGCAGGTGCTTCGGGGTTTAAGAGTGGCGCCGACGCAACTGGTGCCGAACTCATGGCGCATCCTGACGGCCTTCCAGGTTCTCCGCCGCATGCATGAGGTTCCCGCCACCCTGAATGTCTTTTGGGAATGCTACGGCCTGAACGGCCACCCCCGAGACAGAGGGTGGTGGTGCTTCGCGGCGCGGCGAGGGTGCGGCCTCGTCAAGGATGCTCCTTCCTCCATTCACGGCTGGAAGGAGCGTTTCTTTTTCATTGACGTAGATCCCTCTTGGGGAATCGGGACAACCTGGGAGACGCCGATGAAGTCCCCGATCGGCTTATCGAGGTTGTCGAGGGAGGAGTCCAATGGCGTTGCCGTCTTGAGGGGGCTGGTTGCCGAGGGCCGGCTTCCCCCGGTGGCCCGCCTTATTTCCGAGGATGCCTTGGTGAACGTCGGTCTGAGCTCGGTCCCCGCCGACCGTGAGCCCGCCACCACTTCTTTTTTAGCTCTTTTCTCCTCTTTCGTTTCTTCTTTCCATCAGTTTCTCAGTCTCCGACCATCTCGTCCTTTTTGCAGAAATCGACGACGTCATGCAGTCGGACAAGGTGATGGCTGTCAGTAGGGCGTCCCTACTGGAAGCGGTCCGGAGGAAGAAACGGACTCCTCCGAGCGGGGTCCCACCGGCGAAGAAGTCCCTGTTAGAAAACCCGCCCATGCCGCAGAAAATTAAAAATTTTTTTAGATGCAGCGGAAGAGGCATGCACGGGGTCATACGTTCATCTCATGAACGTTGTTTCAAAAACCGTTCGTAGATGGATTAGGATTAAAACTTTTTAAACAATTAGGAAGATCAGATCTTCACCTTGCGCGGGTAGATGATCACCGCAAATCTGAGTTCGTGGTTTTAGGAAGAGGGTTCGCTTGAAGCCGTTCAAGTGCCCGGCCTCTACGGGTATCCACACGAAGCAGAGGACCGATCCAATCGCTCTAATCTCCCCGGGGTGCTAGCTCCCTTGCAGAGATTGGTTTTGATGGCTGATCTTCTCTCTTTCTTTCAACTCTTGAATGTCCTTGAGAGGAGGAAGAAGAAGGATGCAAGAGGATGAAGAATCAAAGGTTGCTTGCAGCCTTTTCAATTTCCCTTGCGTTGGAAGAAGGAAGGGAGGAAAGGAGTGCCGCCAAGCCTTCTTTTTCTTCTTCTTTGCTTGCGGCTGAAAACCAAGGGGAGAAGGAGGGTGGCCACGGCTGAGAGGTGAGGAGTTCTCATAGCTAGGGCGCCGGCCCCCTTTGCCTCCCTTTTATAGCCATCCAGGGCTCCTACAAATTAGGAGCCCTAGACTAGCTTCCAAAGAGGGGGCGTCGGCCCCCTCTCTTCATGCCGCACCAACCAAGAGGAGAGGGGCTCATGCCCCTCTTACTTGGTTAACCTAATCCTCCTCCAAGGAGGATTAGATGCCCTTCTCATGGTTTAGTCCTAATCTAATTAGGATTAACCAAATCATGAATCATTCGGGTTCAATCCATGCTAGTCCTAATCCAACTAGGACTTGAAAGAACCATGACTCAATTGAACTCTTCAATCCTAATCCAATTAGGAGTCATGTTGATTCATTAGATTAATCATTAATTAGGACTTAAGGAATCCTAATCCAATTAGGATTTGTTTAATTCTAGTCCTAATCCAATTAGGACTCTAATTTGAATTTGGAGTCCTAATTCGATCAGGACTCTAGGAATCCTACTCCAAGTAGGAATCCAAACTTAATTCAAAATTCCTAATCTAATTAGGATTATTGGAATCCTACTCCAAGCAGGAATCCTAGTCCTACTCCAAATAGGATTCCCAGTCCAAGTAGGATTCCTAGTCCTAATCCAATTAGGACTCTAGGAATCCTACTCCAAGTAGGACTCTTGTTTTAAGTCCAATTAATTAATTCCCTTTGTTCCTTCTTCAACTTCTTATCAATCAAATTGATTACTTGTGATTCCTAATCACGATTCAACCATCGGATCGGTCAATGCCTCTAGTGTGTGTGACCCCATAGGTTCTACTCTGACTGGTAGTGAGATATATTGTGATCTCCATCATAATATCATTGAAAACTCCTTTCAATGGATTGGAACGATTCCAACTCAACTCATTAGGGTTTATCGATCATCAAGATAATCCCTATGAGTCCCACCATCCACTAGTGACACCTAGCAGCATGTAGTGGGTACCCAGTAGAATAGAATGATGAACCTCTAGGTGCAGTTGTCATATGATACAGTCCTACTATCGTGGATCCCTACAGGACGGAGGTCATGGATAACTCGTCAAACCCCTTCGTCTGTCATATGTCAAGATTTATTCGACTCGAGTTCGTTAGTGAAAAACTCTTTCTCCACTTTATATTAGTGCCTTGGCCAAGGTCTTAGAACTCAGTCTAACAAATCACATAGGATCACTCCTCTTCTATCAAGGTCGATAGATTCCATGTAAGTGCATACCCTACTCCTACAGTGAACTTAATGCAGCCAATCTACACTACAAGGACCCATATGACTAGAGACCATGTATACGTGTAGTCAAACTACAATAACCTCACTGTGAGTAGCCGAAGCACCGCAGGTCAAAGGACCAGTCATACTACTGCAACATCAAGCAAGTCACTGACGAGTGGATAGACATCCAAGTGACTTTTTGTCCTGGTCACGCTCAGTACCCTTGTTCTCTAACAAGCACCTACACTATCACTTCAGTGTCCCTACACCGTGGACTCAAGTCTCGTCCATCCAGAAGAAAAGTGATCTGTGCACTGATCGGATCAATCACCGTCCTCGTGATGATCCATTGATCAGGAGCATTTAGAAATTAATCACTAATGATACATGGCTCAAATTCTCAACTCTTGAGAATATGCATCATCATCTTATTAATTTCTTGGACGATTCATAGACACATAAACAATATGAATGAAAAGATGCCTTTTATTTATTCAATAATAAATAGTCAAGTACAAAATTATGTCCCTAGAATTAACAATGTGTCAGCCAGATTGGCTTCTAGGGCATACTTCTAACAATCTCCCACTTGCACTAAAGCCAATCAGCCATAAACCTAAGCCCCATCTTCTCAAGATGCGCTTTAGTTTTTCTGCCGACTTAGCTGCTTAGTGAATGGGTCCGCCACATTTTCTGTGTAGTCTACTCTCTGATCCTCTACTTATTTTCTTTCGAGATAGTCGCTTATTAGGTTAAACTGCCGCTCCATGTGCTTCGATTTTTGGTGAGACCTTTGGCTCCTTAGCTAGTGCTATGGTGCCTTTGTTATCGCAGTAGAGTGTTTATGACATCTGATGACATTACACCTAACTCTGCAATGAACCTTTTAAACCAAAAGATTTCCACTGCACCCTTAGAGACGGCTTAACATTCAGCTTCTAAGGTAGAATCTATAATGATCGGTTGTTTGGAACTCTTCCAATTTACTGAACCACCATTGCACATATTCTGATGTAGACTTTCTATCATCAATATGTGTGCATCCTTCTACCTTCAACTCTGATCTTCTCCCAAAGACCAAGAACATGTCCTTAGTTCTTCTCAAGTACTTAAGACTGTTCTTCACAGCTATCCAGTGCTTTTTGCCTGGATCTGATTGACGTATGCTCGTGACATTCACAGCATGTACTATATCAAGTCATGTACATAGCATGGCATACATGAGGCTCCCTATTGCTGATGCATAGAGGATCTTGCTCATGCGATGAATCTCTTCAGATGTGTTGGGGCACATCTTCTTGTAGAGATTAATTCCATGCCTTAGGGGTAAGAGACCCCTATTAGAGTTTTCCATGCTGAACCTTTTCAGCACTTCCTCTATATACATTTTTTGTGAAAGGTCAAGCATCCTTTTAGATCTTATCTCTATAGACCTTTATTCCCAAAATATAGGATGCTTCCCCAAGGTCTTTCATGGAGAATCTTTTGACAACCTGACCTTGACCGAGGTTAGCATGGGAATATCATTCCCTATCAGGAGGATGTCGTCCACGTACAGTACGAGAAATACAACAGCACTCCCACTAACCCTTTTGTAAACACATGGTTCCTCTTCATTTTTGATGAAATCAAATGTTTTGATTGCGTCATTGAAACGAGTGTTCCAACTCTGAGATGCTTGCTTTAGTCCATAGATGGACCTTTGCAGCTTGCAGACCTTGTGATCTCCATCACTGGAAGTGAAACCCAAAGGCTGTTAGATATCTTCATCAAGATATCCATTCAGGAAAGCAGCTTTCACATCCATCTGCCAGATTTCATAATCATGAAATGCCGCAATGGCAAGCAATATTCGGATAGATTTTAGCATGGCTACAGGTGAAAAGGTCTCCTGATAGTCAATGCCTTCGCACTGACTATACCCTTTCGCCACAAGCCTTGCCTTATAGGTCTCTACCTCTCCATCCGAACCTATTTTCCTTTTGTAGATCCATTTGCATCCAATAGGTACAATACCTCCTGGTGGGTCTACTAAGGTCCAAACTTGGTTGGAATGCATGGAGTCTAACTCTGACTTCATGACTTCCAGCCATTTCTCGGAATCGATATCAGATATCGCCTCGTCGTAGGTTTTGGGATCTTGTGTATGATCCCTATCTCCCACTAGGAACATTTCCTCGGTATCCTCTTCTAGTATACCTAAGTATCTATCGGGAGGATGGGAGACCCTACTAGATCTACGAGGTGGTCGAGGGACATCGTGTACTGGCTCTGTATGAATGGGTTCGATAGGATCCATGACTCGTTGCTTTTCAGAGACTTTCTCTTCAAGCTCAATTTTCCTCCCACTGCCTCTATCAAGGATAAACTGTTTTTCCAAGAAGATGGCATGACGGCTCACAAACACATTGTGATCCTCTGAGACGAAAAATTGTATCCTAATGACTCTTTAGGATATTATATAAAACGAGCACTTATGGTCCTAGCCTCTAGCTTGTCCGCCTGTAGTCTCTTGATGTGGGCCGGACATCCCCAAATCTTGAGATGACCAAGACTTGGTTTCTTACCATGCTATATCTCATACGGTGTGGTAGGAAGGGTTTTAGAGGAAAACTTATTCAACAAGTAAATAGCTGAAAATAGGGCATCTATCTAAAGAAACAAGGGTAAATCAGTGAAGCTTATCATGGATCGGACCATATCCAATAGAGTCTGATTTCTCCTCTCCGACACTCCGTTGAACTGAGGTGTACCAGGAGGAGTCCATTATAAAACTATACCATTCTCCTTGAGATAATCACGGAACTCTCCATTAAGGTATTCACTTCCTCGATCTGATCGAAGAACCTTAATGAGTTTTTGTGCTTATTTTTCTACTTCATATCTAAGGTTTTTGAACCTTTCAAAAGTTTCATATTTGTGTCTTATACACATATCCATACCGTGAGTAATCATCGGTAAAATGAAGTAAAAAATTACAACCCCTAGCCTGCACATCGAATGGGCCACACACATCAATGTGTACTAGGGTAAGTATTTCAGTGGACCTTCCTGTGTCCTACAAAGGATAATTTGGCCATTTTTTCTTGAAGGCAGAATTCACCAATCAAATATGACTCGAAAGTCAATGAGCCCAAAAGCTCATGTGTCTCCAATTTGTTTATTCTGTCTTCTCCTATATGGCCAAGCCTGAGGTGCCATAAATACTTTAGTTTTATCTCATTTTTGGATCTATTAGATCCTATGGTATTCACTGTTTGCTCAGATATATTCACAGATACATCCATATGTATGTGATAGAGACTGTCAATCATAAAACCACATTTGAACCTAATTTATTTCTCAAATAAATGGAATAGTAGTCTTAAAAAGATCTTTCTGTGCTAAGATACAGAAATCAAATTTTAGCAATAGGTAACAGTCCCTAAGTATCCTGAGCATATCTGACATACCTTCTGAAGGTTGTCACCCTTCATGTTCTTTATGCTTTCCCATGTATATAGGACAGTTCCTCTTCCAATGGCCGTCCATGATGCAATGGAAACATTTTTCCTTGCAATTGGCCTTTTCTTGGAACTTCCTTATTTGGCATTTTCTCTGTCTTCTGTTTCTTTGCAGGCTTTTTCTTCTTCCAAATAGACTCTCTCTTGGAAGTAGAAACCAACTTGACAACGAAAACGATGCCCCTTGAACTTCTTCAAGGTCCCTAAGGTAGTTACCAATTTTTTTTTAACAATTCTGTTTTGGTGCATACAATCTTGTTCATATGGTAATTTACTATAAATTGTTCATATGAAGCTAGAAGGGATTACGGGATCAAATCCGTTTGCAGTTCCTTGTGCATAGTCATGCCGAGCTTCTCAAGCTTCTTTAAGTCCTTTATCATGGTCAAACCATGAACTTGGACAGACTGTCCATCGCGCATCTTTGCCTTGAAGAGCCTCTTGGACACTTCAAAACATGCTGCGCGACTCTGATCACCATACAACTCTTGCAGGTGACTTAATATGTCCCTGGCAGTCTTCATGTTCTCATGCTGGCATTGTAATTCATTGGACATAGATGCCATTGTGCAGCACCTAACCTCATTGTCATTGTTCGTCCACTTTAGCATGCGTCTTATGCTGATCAGTGATCGGACAGATTGGTAACACGGGGATTCCATGGTCTAGCACATACCCTAATTTCTCATAATTCAAAATTATTTTTGAAATTTGCTAAGCCAGTCTTTATAATTGGGTTTGGTCAAATGGTTGTTTTATAGGATATGAGTTAAAAGTCTAGAAGCTGACTTTATAATCCTCAGAGAGTAAAGATTCTAGTTAGAATTTTGTACTTGATCCTAATTTATTCTAGGGTCTTTTAGAACAAATGTACCTCCCACTATTTTCTCGAATCCCTCACACTCCCCTGGTAGGGAAACGGAAATCCTACGCGACTAGGGTTTCTAGTGGGTACTGCGGTCCCACCGATTTACATGCCACCTCACCTAACAGTTATTGGTGACACATAAATTGATGAATGTACAACTCTTGTACAATGCTTCTCAAGCATGTTGCAGTGCTACTTGGTCTCTAAGCCATGAAGACCTCACCTAACAGTTATTGGTCCCATTTCTTAGTTAAGTCAGACCCACCATATAACCGTAGAAATAAAGTCGTCATTGGGTCCTCACCTAACAGTTATTGGTGCCCAACCCCACCTTTATCCTACAACATCTCATGTCTATAGAGAGGTCCAGCCCTCCGATGCAACTTGCCCACTGTGTCCAGCCGAGACAAATCAACATCAGAAAGACCTTAGCAGCTCTACTACAGTGGAAGACCTATTGACTTAATATTGGTTAATCAGGTCTTAGTGTTTGCAACTTGAGCTCTTCATAAGAGGTAATCGAACAATTGGCCAGGTAAGCAGGTGGGAGGCTCCCCTTACTCAGAGAGTAAGGTCCTAATTAAGTAACCACCTTTCATGCTTTCCTAGACACCAATTAGATCAATTAATCTAATATGACCCGCTCATGTTGGTTCACTCTCGACTTGATTGAGGAGGTTTTAATTTAGGTCTCTTTCGATTGGCAACTCGCATCTTATGCACACTTCCATCTACCCGCTATGCATAGGCATAAACATTAAACATCCAGGCATATATATATAAGAAAGTAAATGTAACTGGTGATGATCATGGATCCAGGATGGGTCATAGTACAAGCACATGCATGTCAATTGGTTTGATCGTCTTCAACTCTTGACTCGATCTTGATCCCTTAGGTTCAATTGTAATCAACTCCTTGATCCATCTTCAATCAACCTATGATCTGAATCCGTGCAAGGCTTGCTTGTAGGAGGCATACATCGATCAACCATCGACGTGCAACATACATCACAGATTACATCCCAGATAAAATTCAAAAATAAAAGAATAATTACAACCCTTTTTTGATGAGACACGCAGGTCTCTAATACATGAATTTAAGATGCTCGCAGGCATCTGAAAAAATGATTCACATGTTATCACATAACATCACAGAACATTTCAGGCATTGCAGAACATTTCAGCACATTCACAAAAGGGTCATCCATGATCATCACCATTCGCATCATATGCATAATTTTAATTTACAGATCTGAAACTTAATTGATTACCTCATCTCATGAGTCGCTGATCATGCAAGGGATGATTCTTAAATAATTGTAATCATATTCATTACATAACAGAATCATTAATCAATACATACCAAAATTCAGCATGCAGAAAAATTCTGCAGCCTGAAATTCTGCATGCATAAAAATCAGCAGGCTTAATCTATTAATTTTCAGATCTAATATGCCTTGATCCTTTTAATCCTAATCATAATCTACGAAGCCTAGCTCTGATACCACTGTTAGAAAACCCGCCCATGCCGCAGAAAATTAAAAAATTTTTTAGATGCAGCGGAAGAGGCATGCACGGGGTCATACGTTCATCTCATGAACGTTGTTTCAAAAACCGTTCGTAGATGGATTAGGATTAAAACTTTTTAAACAATTAGAAAGATCAGATCTTCACCTTGCGCGGGTAGATGATCACCGCAAATCTGAGTTCGTGGTTTTAGGAAGAGGGTTCGCTTGAAGCCGTTCAAGTGCCCGGCCTCTACGGGTATCCACACGAAGCAGAGGACCGATCCAATCGCTCTAATCTCCCCGGGGTGCTAGCTCCCTTGCAGAGATTGGTTTTGATGGCTGATCTTCTCTCTTTCTTTCAACTCTTGAATGTCCTTGAGAGGAGGAAGAAGAAGGATGCAAGAGGATGAAGAATCAAAGGTTGCTTGCAGCCTTTTCAATTTCCCTTGCGTTGGAAGAAGGAAGGGAGGAAAGGAGTGCCGCCAAGCCTTCTTTTTCTTCTTCTTTGCTTGCGGCTGAAAACCAAGGGGAGAAGGAGGGTGGCCACGGCTGAGAGGTGAGGAGTTCTCATAGCTAGGGCGCCGGCCCCCTTTGCCTCCCTTTTATAGCCATCCAGGGCTCCTACAAATTAGGAGCCCTAGACTAGCTTCCAAAGAGGGGGCGTCGGCCCCCTCTCTTCATGCCGCACCAACCAAGAGGAGAGGGGCTCATGCCCCTCTTACTTGGTTAACCTAATCCTCCTCCAAGGAGGATTAGATGCCCTTCTCATGGTTTAGTCCTAATCTAATTAGGATTAACCAAATCATGAATCATTCGGGTTCAATCCATGCTAGTCCTAATCCAACTAGGACTTGAAAGAACCATGACTCAATTGAACTCTTCAATCCTAATCCAATTAGGAGTCATGTTGATTCATTAGATTAATCATTAATTAGGACTTAAGGAATCCTAATCCAATTAGGATTTGTTTAATTCTAGTCCTAATCCAATTAGGACTCTAATTTGAATTTGGAGTCCTAATCCGATCAGGACTCTAGGAATCCTACTCCAAGTAGGAATCCAAACTTAATTCAAAATTCCTAATCTAATTAGGATTATTGGAATCCTACTCCAAGTAGGAATCCTAGTCCTACTCCAAATAGGATTTTCAGTCCAAGTAGGATTCCTAGTCCTAATCCAATTAGGACTCTAGGAATCCTACTCCAAGTAGGACTCTTGTTTTAAGTCCAATTAATTAATTCCCTTTGTTCCTTCTTCAACTTCTTATCAATCAAATTGATTACTTGTGATTCCTAATCACGATTCAACCATCGGATCGGTCAATGCCTCTAGTGTGTGTGACCCCATAGGTTCTACTCTGACTGGTAGTGAGATATATTGTGATCTCCATCATAATATCATTGAAAACTCCTTTCAATGGATTGGAACGATTCCAACTCAACTCATTAGGATTTATCGATCATCAAGATAATCCCTATGAGTCCCACCATCCACTAGTGACACCTAGCAGCATGTAGTGGGTACCCAGTAGAATAGAATGATGAACCTCTAGGTGCAGTTGTCATATGATACAGTCCTACTATCATGGATCCCTACAGGACGGAGGTCATGGATAACTCGTCAAACCCCTTCGTCTGTCATATGTCAAGATTTATTCGACTCGAGTTCGTTAGTGAAAAACTCTTTCTCCACTTTATATTAGTGCCTTGGCCAAGGTCTTAGAACTCAGTCTAACAAATCACATAGGATCACTCCTCTTCTATCAAGGTCGATAGATTCCATGTAAGTGCATACCCTACTCCTACAGTGAACTTAATGCAGCCAATCTACACTACAAGGACCCATATGACTAGAGACCATGTATACGTGTAGTCAAACTACAATAACCTCACTGTGAGTAGCCGAAGCACCGCAGGTCAAAGGACCAGTCATACTACTGCAACATCAAGCAAGTCACTGACGAGTGGATAGACATCCAAGTGACTTCTTGTCCTGGTCACGCTCAGTACCCTTGTTCTCTAACAAGCACCTACACTATCACTTCAGTGTCCCTACACCGTGGACTCAAGTCTCGTCCATCCAGAAGGAAAGTGATCTGTGCACTGATCGGATCAATCACCGTCCTCGTGATGATCCATTGATCAGGAGCATTTAGAAATTAATCACTAATGATACATGGCTCAAATTCTCAACTCTTGAGAATATGCATCATCATCTTATTAATTTCTTGGACGATTCATAGACACATAAACAATATGAATGAAAAGATGCCTTTTATTTATTCAATAATAAATAGTCAAGTACAAAATTATGTCCTTAGAATTAACAATGTGTCAGCCAGATTGGCTTCTAGGGCATACTTCTAACAATCTCCCACTTGCACTAAAGCCAATCAGCCATAAACCTAAGCCCCATCTTCTCAAGATGCGCTTTAGTTTTTCTGCCGACTTAGCTGCTTAGTGAATGGGTCCGCCACATTTTCTGTGTAGTCTACTCTCTGATCCTCTACTTATTTTCTTTCGAGGTAGTCGCTTATTAGGTTAAACTGCCGCTCCATGTGCTTCGATTTTTGGTGAGACCTTTGGCTCCTTAGCTAGTGCTATGGTGCCTTTGTTATCGCAGTAGAGTGTTTATGACATCTGATGACATTACACCTAACTCTGCAATGAACCTTTTAAACCAAAAAATTTCCACTGCACCCTTAGAGACGGCTTAACATTCAGCTTCTAAGGTAGAATCTATAATGATCGATTTCTGGAGCGGCCCCCGCCCCGAGCACGGTCAGCATGACTCTCCCCCAAGCAATGGGTAAGGGTAAGGCCGTAGAACCACCGTCCGGCTCCGGGGCGAAGTCGGGGTCAGCCTTCACTTTCACCGGCGCCCGAAACCTCATCGAGACGGTGCTGCTGGAGAGTGACCGTAGGCGGGTCCGGCAGATGGGGATCCCTGACGTCGGAGCTGCCAGCTGTGTCTGTCTCATGTCGGTGAGTGTTCTTCTGGCCGCTTTCATCATTTATAGGCTCTATTGATCCCCGCCTGACGCCCTCATTTTTTCTATCTCTTAGCTCGCCCAGTACATGATCCGTCTGGAGGAAAGCCACGAGGAACAGGCGAGGCTTCTGGCGAGGGCCGAGAGCCGACTGAAAGCTGTAGAGGAGGGAGGCCAGGCTGCGGCAGGGAGGACGACCAGGGACCTCGAGACGAGGCTCCAGGTGGCCGAAGAGCGGGTACTCGGCTTCGCCGCCCTCGAGAGGCAACTGTTGGAGACTCAGGAGCAACTCAAGGTTGCCTCGGGTCTCGAAGGCGAGATCAGGAAGGCGGAGGAGCGGGCCGAAGAGCAGTCCCGGAAGGCTGTCGACTTCCGGGAGAGGTGGGAGAAGGCCCAGCAGTCAGCCGACAACGCCCGCAACCGAGCCCGATCTCTGGAAGCCAAGCTGGCCGAATTGGAATCGGCCTTGGAGGAGTCCCGCGCGAGCAACCAGGAGCTTCATTCGCGCCTGGAGGAGGCTGAGGCTGCTCGCGTTGCTGCCGAGGCGAAGCACATGGAGGCTCGGGCCGATCTGCTGAGGGTCTCCTCCGAGGCGGACGACCGGATTGTGGCGAAGGTCATGAAGGCGAAAGCTCAGATTACGGAGCGAGCGGAGGCGGCGCTGGCCGAGAAGAGCGCGGAAATCGGGCGTCAGGCGGTACAGGCCTATCGTCAGTCCGCCGAGTTCATCTGTGACATGTCGGACGCGGGGTCCGACTCCTTTGTCTTAGGCTTCGATGAAGGCCTGGCGAGGGTGTCCGCTAGATACCCCGAAATTGACCTGAGTGGGGTCTCCCTCCTCGACTCCCCTTCGATGCCATTGCCTGCTGATTCTCCAACTGTCTCCCTACCCCTTGCGGGTGTGCTCGCCGTTCCCGACCCAGGGGTTCCTCCAAGCTGACCCTCTGTATTTTCCTTTGTTCTTTTCTTTGTATGTTGGCGTTTTGCCATGTTGTATGGGTCTCGGCCCTGGTGCAACGAAAGTTAATGCAAACAGAGTGTTTCCTCATTTCACTTTCATCCTTCCTCTTTTTAACTCTCGGTAGCGCCTCGCCGACTCCTGACTCTTAAAGTTCCTCCGGCGCTAGGCCAGGCATCCGAGGGTTAGGCCTCGAGAAATTCTTCCGGCGCTAGGCCAGGCATCCGAGGGTTAGGCCTCAGAAAATTCTTCCGGCGCTAGGCCAGGCATCCGAGGGTTAGGCCTCAGGAAATTCATCCGCGCTAGGCCAGGCATCTGAGGGTTAGGCCTCAGGAAATTCATCCGGCGCTAGGCCAGGCATCCGAGGGTTAGGCCTCAGAAAATTCTTCCGGCGCTAGGCCAGGCATCCGAGGGTGAGGCCTCAGGAAATTCTTCCGGCGCAAGGCCAGGCATCCGAGGGTTAGGCCTCAGAAAATTCTTCCGGTGCTAGGCCAGGCATCCGAGGGTCAGGCCTCAGGAAATTCATCCGGCGCTAGGCCAGGCATCCGAGGGTTAGGCCTCAGAAAATTCTTCCGGCGCTAGGCCAGGCATCCGAGGGTCAGGCCTCAGGAAATTCATCCGGCGCTAGGCCAGGCATCCGAGGGTTAGGCCTCAGGAAATTCTTCCGGCGCTAGGCCAGGCATCCGAGGGTTAGGCCTCAGGAAATTCATCCGGCGCTAGGCCAGGCATCCGAGGGTTAGGCCTCAGGAAATTCTTCCGGCGCTAGGCCAGGCATCCGAGGGTTGAGCCTTGGGAAATTCCGCTCGTTGGTCGGCCAAGGCTGGCGTAAGCCGAGGCGACCAGTCGGGGCTTCAGGCTAGTCTGCTCCCGGGATGATCATCGGGTTAGCCTGGCATCCAAGGGCCGAGCCTCGGAGAATTCCGCTCGTTGGTCGGCCAAGGCTGGCGCAAGCCGAGGCGACCGGTTGGGGCTTCAGGCTAGTCTGCTCCCGGGATGATCATCGGGTTAGCCTGGCATCCGAGGACTGAGCCTCGGAGAATTCCGCTCGTTGGTCGGCCAAGGCTGGCGCAAGCCGAGGCGACCGGTCGGGGCTTCAGGCTAGTCTGCTCCCGGGATGATCATCGGGTTAGCCTGGCATCCGAGGGCCGAGCCTCGGAGAATTCCGCTCGTTGGTCGGCCAAGGCTGGCGCAAGCCGAGGCGACCGGTCGGGGCTTCAGGCTAGTCTGCTCCCGGGATGATCATCGGGTTAGCCTCGCATCCGAGGACTGAGCCTCGGGGAATTCCGCTCGTTGGTCGGCCAAGGCTGGCACAAGCCGAGGCGACCGGTCGGGGCTTCAGGCTAGTCTGCTCCCGGGATGATCATCGGGTTAGCCTGGCATCCGAGGGCCGAGCCTCGGGGAATTCCGCTCGTTGGTCGGCCAAGGCTGGCGCAAGCCGAGGCGACCGGTCGGGGCTTCAGGCTAGTCTGCTCCCGGGATGATCATCGGGTTAGCCTGGCATCCGAGGGCCGAGCCTCGGGGAATTCCGCTCGTTGGTCGGCCAAGGCTGGCGCAAGCCGAGGCGACCGGTCGGGGCTTCAGGCTAGTCTGCTCCCGGGATGATCATCGGGTTAGCCTGGCATCCGAGGGCCGAGCCTCGGGGAATTCCGCTCGTTGGTCGGCCAAGGCTGGCGCAAGCCGAGGCGACCGGTCGGGGCTTCAGGCTAGTCTGCTCCCGGGATGATCATCGGGTTAGCCTGGCATCCGAGGGCCGAGCCTCGGGGAATTCCGCTCGTTGGTCACGCGCCTGTCGCTTGCTGCTCGACGGGATTTCTCCGTGGCCAGCTACGATCGTGTTTCTCCTCTTCTCCAAGCATCGCCTGGGGAACACCAGAAGGGTATTAAATGCTAATTGAGGCGTTACCTGGGAAATCGGATCGCCAGTTGCTGCTTGCAAGGAGTGTCAGTTAAGCGGCCGTGATACGCGCGTTCTTCGAGGCGGATGCGGCCTGGGCGCGAGCGGAGATACGTGGGCCGTGGGATACACACCGCCCGGAGTGTCCTGCATGAAGAATGCAATTAAGGAGAACGATGCTTAGGAGATCGTGGGAGGATACGCCTCGAGAGCCGGAACGGCTCCGGATTCGCTGCGCCCGTCTTTATTGGAGCCACCCGCATCGGAACGACCGGGGGGCCACAGTTTGGCTATAAATATAAGTGCAGGCGCGGTGGAGCCTGCCAAGCCGGAGCTATTCAGGTTGCCATGGATTGTGGACCTCCTCTCCGGCGTGTGGCTGGGAAACCCCCGCCGGAGGAACGGGAGGCGCGCCCCTCGCGACTTCCGCCAACTAGCCGTTTCATCTGGGATCAACAAGGAGGTTCTCCCCGGCGGAACTCCGCTCTAGGCGTTTCATCCGGGATTACATCCCCCCTCCTTTCAGCCCCGCCTCCCGATTGAGCTCTGCGCCAGACGCTTCATCCGGGATCACGCCTCCTCGCGCTCTTCTCCCTTGTATTCCTTCCCTCCCCTTCTCCTGGGGAGGACCGGAATATCCCTTGGAGGTGGCGTTCCTCTGGAGGCAGCGGGAACTCCTCCTTCGTCCACTTCTTCTTCGTCCGCGCCGGCTCTTCGTCTTTTGCGTGAGGCGTCGATGGCGCCTCCGGGGAGAAGCACCCACGCCCGGTGGGATTGCAGCTGCTTCGGATGGAGGGTTCGGGATCCCAGATCTTCAGCTCCACGGAGTCTCCACCTCTTCCTTGTTTTCTTTACTCCCCAATTCCCCTCTGGGAATTCTTTGTAATCACACGAACACACCGTTGTAACCAGGAATTATTGAAATGAAAAGAATTGTACATTTTTCGAACTGTCTTCCTGGCTTTGTCGTTCTACTGGTGATACACCCGCAGGTTAGCGGAATTCCAGCTTCTCGGAATTTCTCGACCATCTAGGGCCTCCAACTGGTAGGAGCCAGGTCGGTTTACCCAGCGAACCCTATACGGGCCTTCCCAATTTGGCGCCAGCTTCCCACCTTCCGCGGGTTGAGATGCTTTGGCTCGCCTTAGCACCAGATCTCCGATTCTGAAAAGTTTTGGTCGGACCTTGGAGTTATAATATCGGGCCACCCTCCGCTGATACATCGCCATCCGAACCTGTGCCATTTCTCTTGCTTCTTCCAAGAGGTCCAGGTTCCCTCGGAGTTGCTCCGAATTGGCCTCGGGTCGGTGCGCGGCCACCCGGGGCGAGGGGAGTCCGAGCTCCACGGGAACAACCGCTTCCGTGCCATAGGTTAGGCTGAAAGGCGTCTCCCCGGTAGGGGTCCGATGCGTGGTCCGATACGCCCAAAGGACATTCTCGAGTTCTTCGACCCAAGCTTGCCCCGTCCGACCGATTCGCGCCTTAATTCCATGGAGGATTGTCCGATTTGTGACCTCGGCCTCACCGTTGGTTTGGGGATGCGACACAGATGTGAACCGATGCTCGATCCCGAACTCCTCGCAGAAATCACGGAAATGCTGGTTGTCGAACTGTCGACCATTATCCGAGATGAGGACTCGGGGTACCCCAAATCGGACAATGATGTTTTTCTTCACGAACTTCCGGACTTGCGCCTCCGTGATAGTGGCCAGCGGCTCTGCCTCCACCCACTTGGTGAAGTAGTCGATTGCAACAATCAAAAATTTCCGCTGGGCTGAAGCGACGGGGAATGGTCCGAGGATATCCATTCCCCACTGTGCGAAGGGCCAGGGCGCGGTGATTGGTGCCAAGGGGACAGAAGGGACTCTCTGGACGTTGGCGTGGCGCTGGCAGGCGTCGCATTTCCGTACGTGATCCTTCGAGTCCTCCAACAAGGTAGGCCAATAATAGCCTTGCCTCATGATCTTGTGCGCTAAGGACCTAGCCCCCAAGTGCGATCCGCAGACACCCTCATGGACTTCGCCGAGGACGTAGGCCGCCTCCGAGGGGCGGAGGCACCTTAAGAGGGGGGCGGTGAACGAGGTCCGATACAGCCTCCCTTCATAGAGTACGTAGTGGGCGGACTTCTTGACAAGTCGCCGAGCTTGATCTTCGTCTTCAGGGAGGATCCCTTCGGCGAGGTAGGCGACGAGCGGGTCCATCCAAGACGGCTCCGGATCAATCGCCATCACCGCTCCAGCCTCGCCGATGCTCGGGGCATCCAGGGTCTCCAGGTAGATTGCCCTCGACAAGTTGTGCGCCTCTGTGCCCACCAAGCGGGACAACCTGTCGGCCCTGGCATTTTCGCTTCTGGGGACCTGCTGGATGTCGACACTGCCGAGGTCGGAAATGAGTGCTTGCACCTTCCGGACGTAGTTCTGCATGGTCGGGCTCCGGGCCTCGAACTCCCCACGAACCTGCTCGACCACCAGCTGGGAGTCGGTGAAGACCTTCAAACGCCGAATGCCGAGCTCCCTGGTGAGTTTGAGTCCCGTGACTAGGGCCTCGTACTCCGCCTCGTTGTTGGTCACTGGAAATCCAAACCTCAAGGCATACTCGGCTATCACTCCATCAGGACTGGTAAGGACCAGCCCGGCCCCTCCACCCTCGGGGTTCGACGACCCATCGATGTGAAGCGTCCAGATCGGGAGGTCGAGGCTGGGCGTTTCCGGCGGTCTAGGTTCCGCCTCCTGCACCGTGCACTCAGCGAGGAAGTCCGCGAGCACCTGGGCCTTGATGGCGGGTCGAGGCTGGTAGCGGATGTCGAACTCACCGAGTTCTACTGCCCACTTCACCAGTCGTCCCGCATTCTCGGGGTTGCTGAGGATCTGCCGTAGTGGTTGATCGGTTAAGAGGGTGACCGAATGAGCCTGGAAATAGGGGCGAAGCCTCCTGGTCGCGGTCAGCAGCGCGAAGGCGATCTTTTCAGCCTTCGTGTACCGCGTCTCGGCATCCCGTAGGACCCGGCTGATGTAGTACACGGGCTTCTGGAGCTTTGCCTCTTCTCGAACCAGCACCGCACTGACCGCGGTTGGGGAGACCGCCAGATAGAGGTAGAGCATCTCCTCTTCTTGCGGCTTGGACAGTAGGGGAGGAGACGCCAGGTATTCCTTGAGCTGGTCGAATGCTGCTTGACATTCGGCCGTCCAGAGGAAGTCTTTCGGGCGTTTTAACACCTTGAAGAATGGTTGGCAGCGTTCGGCCGATTTTGCCACAAATCGTCCAAGCGCGGCGACCCTTCCAGCGAGCTCCTGAACCTCCTTTACTTTGGTCGGAGGGGACATACCTTGGATGGCCTTGATTTTGTCCGGGTTGGCTTCGATACCCCGCTGGTTGACAATGAAACCGAGGAACCTCCCAGCCGAAGCGCCGAAGGCGCACTTCGCTGGGTTCAGCTTCATGCGAAACTTCCGCAAGGTGGTGAAAGTCTCCTCCAAATCTGCGATGTGCTGGTCTGCATGGCGGCTCTTCACCAGCATATCGTCCACGTACACCTCCATGTTCCGGCCGATTTGCTCTTTGAAGATTTTGTTGACGAGGCGCTGGTAAGTGGCGCCAGCATTCTTCAGACCGAAGGGCATTACCTTGTAGCAGTACAGCCCCCGGTCTGTTATAAAGGCAGTTTTCTCCTCGTCCTGTGGGGCCATCATTATCTGGTTGTAACCGGAGAAGGCGTCCATGAAAGACAGCAGCTGATATCCGGAAGTCGCGTCGACCAGTTGGTCTATTCGCGGAAGCGGAAAGCTATCCTTAGGGCACGCCTTGTTCAGGTCGGTATAGTCGACGCACATCCTCCACTTCCCGCTCGCCTTCCGGACAAGTACAACATTTGCCAGCCACTCGGGGTAGCTTACCTCCCTTATGAATCCTGCCTCCAAGAGCTTGTCTACCTCCTGGTCGACCACCCGGATCCGATCCGGGGCACAGTGTCTCTTCTTCTGCTTTATTGGTCGGTGGGTCGGGTCGACGTTGAGGGCGTGAGAAATGACCTCCGGGTCGATCCCAGGTACATCGGCCGCTGACCAGGCAAATACATCGGTATTGGCTCGGAGGAATTCCACCAACCGGGCCCGAGCTCCCGGGTCGAGATTGGCGCCGACCCGGACCGCCCGGTCGGGGCGGCCTTCCTCAAGGGGGACTTCGACCACACCCTCGGCCGGCTCCCCCTGCCGTAAGGCCACCTCGTCTCTGGCATCAAGGGACTCGATGCTTAGGGCTTCCACGGGCTTCTTCCCTTTGAGGATTGCTAGAAAACATTGCCGTGCGGTCGGTTGGTCACCTCGGACCTCTCCGATCCCGACCGCCGTGGGGAACCGCATGAGCAAGTGGTACGTGGAGACCACCGCGCGAAGGGCGTTCAGCCCGGGTCGCCCGAGGATAGCGTTGTAGCCCGAGGGAACACGGACGACCAAGAACCCGAGTCGCACCGTGGCTTCTGCGGGTGCGACGCCCGCAGTCACAGGCAGCTCAACGACACCTTCCGCCGGGACAGCGTCACCGGTGAATCCTACGAGGGGGGTGGATATTTTGTGCAACAACTGTCTGGACAAGCTCATCTTTTGGAAGGCCTCGTAAAATAAAATATCAGCTGAGCTTTCACTATCCACAAGAACACGCCTTACATCATAGTTTGCCATAGTGAGGGAGATCACCATGGCGTCATCGTGGGGAGTCTAAACCCCCTTTACATCCTCATCAGAAAAGGTGATTACATTGCCGACCCTCTGCCTCTTTACGACGGCCGTCCCTGACGCTTCCGTCGAGCCCCCTGCGTTCCTCACGGGCCGAGAGCAGCCCCCAGTGATAGTGTGGATCACGCCCGCAACGGGTCGATTCTGCTCCCGAGGCTCCGGAGGAGCCGGGTCAGCCGGACGCGGGTCTGCGGGGGGACGTCGGTCGCTCACATATCGACCGAGACGCCCCCGATGGATAAGAGCCTCGATCTCGTCCCGAAGCTGGAAGCAGTCCTCTGTGTCGTGGCCGTGGTCTCGGTGGTACTCACAGTACGCCTGGGAGGGCCTCTTTCCAGGAATCCTTCGTATCTGTCTCGGGGCCGGGAGGTCCTCCCGCCCCTTGATCTCCATAAGGATCTGGGCCCGGGGAGTCAGGAGAGGGGTGTACCGGTTGAAACGTCGGGGCGGAGAACGAGGGCGTGGGGCGCCGTGGTTCTTCGCCGGCGATAGGCTTCTGCGCCGACGCTGGGGCGTCGGGCTCTTCCTCTGGCATGCCTCTTTCCGCCTTTTCTTCCCAAGCTTTTGTGGGATCTCGGCGGCCTCTTTGCTCCGGTGGGCGGCCGCCTCCTCGGCGTCCGCATACTGGTTCGCCCGGGACAACAGCTCTGGGAAGCTCCGCGGCGGGCGTTTGTCCAGGGAGAAAGTGAGTCTGCCCTTCCGGAAGCCATGCTTCAGGGCTGAAAGAGCTACCTCCTGACTCAGGTTCCGGACCTCCAGCGTAGCCCTGTTGAAGCGGGTAAGATAATCCCGCAGGCTTTCTCCCTCGTTTTGCCGGACATCAAAGAGGGAGTCGGAGACCAGTCGCCGCCGGCTACTGACGGCGAAATGAGTGATGAAGAGGCGAGTGAACTGGTCGAAGGACCGGATTGAGTCAGCCTCCAGCCCGGCGAACCATGCCCTCGCCGGGCCACGGAGGGTTGCCGGGAAAGCCTTGCAGAGAAGGGGATCTGATGCTCCGTGGAGGAGCATAAGGGTCCTGAAACTCTCGACGTGATCCCGCGGGTCCGCCGCCCCGTCATAGGGCTCGATCGCCGGCATTTTGAACCCCGGCGGATTCGGGGTCCGCAGGATCCTCGAGGCGAGCGCCGGCTGGGAGGAGATCTCTAAGTCGGCGAAGGGATCTTTGGAATGGCCCTTCAGGACCTGGAGTTGCCGGTGGAGATCGTCCACCCGCCGGTCCAGGGAACGCGTCCGGTGGGTGGGAGACAAGGAGCGGCGAGAGGGGGACCGACTGGAGCGCGGGTTCCTCGAGGACTGGGGGGTCTGGGAACGCGCCCGGGCCCGCCTCTCGTACCCCGCGCAGCTCCGGTGGGAAGGTCCCGGCAGAATGGAGCGTGCTCGAGAATCCTCCTCGCGCCGGCGCTCCTCCCCATGGGAGAGGAAGGAACGCGGGTTGAGGAGGACAGGCGAACGCTCAGGCAGCGGCGGCTCCTGAGCCTGCTGCGGCGCCCGGGACATCGCACCCTGCAGATTCTGCACCGCCTCCACGAGGGTGCGAACCTGCTGGGTTAGCTGGTCGAACTGGGCGGCTTCGACAATCTGAATGGGCGGTGGGGCGGTGGAGTGTTGCTGAGAGCGTGTTGGGGATGCAGCGGCCTCCCGGCCAGTGGCGCGAGAGGCCCCGCGACCGGAAGCATTGGAAGCTCCACGACCACCTCGCCGTGCCATTACGATCGCTCTGAGATCCGGGCCCTTCCTCTAGCGCCAACTGTTGCTGGTGGTCCAAACCGAGAACGATTGGCACAGCGGTGTGAACGGGGTTCCCTTTGAGTTGCTTTGGTTGCACTCCGCCCTCCGCCGTGAAACCTGCAAGCAAGCCTCGCACCACCACCGGGGTAGTGGGGGCCCTCCGACGATCAAGTCAGAGGAGATCGAAGGAGAAGGAGAAGGAGAAGGTAGCAGGTGAGATGATACTCTGGAAGATATATCTTACCCTCCCCCTTCCCCCCCAGCCTCATATATATCAGGCTGGGGGGTTTTTCCGGGGATTCGTCATCGTGTGGCACGATGGGGCTGCCACTGATATGGCCGTTACAGGGCGTCGTGGGGCAGCGCTGGGTACAGCCATGGCAGGGCATAGTGGAGCTCCGCCTTGTACGGCTGTTACAGGGGATCGTGGGGCAGCGCCGGATACGGCCGTTGCAGGGAGTAGTGGAGCAGGGGGCCGCGGCGTGCCTCAGAGGAACAGTCTGTTGTTGTCGAGAGATTGTCGACTCGGGGTCGGATTGCTGGATCAAGGGGCAGCCGACTCGGGGTCGGGCTGCGGAGCCGAAGATATCCGACCCGAGGTCGGATTGCTGGATCAAGGGGCAGCCGACTCGGGGTCGGGCTGCGGAGCCGAAGATATCCGACCCGAGGTCGGATTACTGGATCAAGGGGCAGCCGACTCGGGGTCGGGCTGCGGAGCCGAAGATATCCGACCCGAGGTCGGATTGCTGGATCAAGGGGCAGCTGACTCGGGGTCGGGCTGCGGAGCCGAAGATATCCGACCCGAGGTCGGATTGCTGGATCAAGGGGCAGCCGTAGTCTTCCTGGGCGCGCGTGCCGGTCACGTGGGGCATGGTGGCTAAGTTCCCCCGTAACATTATTATTTTCTTAGCATACCCAAAAATAGCAAAGTCTATCCAAGAGATAACATAATCATATCATGATTGACCAGAGAATCAATAGTATTCACCTTCTCTTATTAACAAAATCATTCATTATTGAACAACATAGTCTTTCATCATAACATGTTACCAAAACACAGTCAATATTTTTGGCCAGTTTAAATTTACTCAGTCCATCATACTTTCGCTGCGCAACTCTGATCAATATTCTTCAAAATTTTTTAATGATCCCAGATCATCAACATTTTTTTTTTAATATCCAAGCAAAATTTTATCCTTGCTTCCCAAGTACACTAGGTCATGATTAATCCTTGAGATAGTTGCCGTATTTGTACCATCATATGATCAAGTAATCATATTCTAGATCCAAATTTGAACTAAGCCAATTCTAGTTTTCCTTGACAATTCCATTATATAAGTTGATATTTATTTCAAGCTTCGATTAAAAGATTGTAGATTAACTTACTCAGGAGCTTACTCAATCATCCTGAATCTTTTCTTTTAGGCTAAACTCATTTGGGCCTCTCATGATATCCCACGTGCATTTCTCATATGGTGATACAAAATCCATAATCAACTCATGGTCTTGATTTAACTCACAAGAATCTAATAATCTGGTTCAAAGATTTACAAGAAATTCTACTAAGATATAAGCTCTATGATTTTACATTGAGATCAACTCCTCAAATAAGTAAAATATTTTTATTTGCAATACAAACATTTCAGAATCTTGTAAATCTACTGTACTTAGAGAATTTACTAATAACACAATGATATCCATATCGATCAAAATCAAAAATACTATACTTTCCAACGATTTATTTATTTATTTATTTTCATAATAGATCGAAGTACCTACACTAATGACACCATGATATCCATATCAGTCAAAATCAAAAACACTATTCTTTTTTTGACATTGAAATTCTCCTTAATAAGAAAAACCATCAGAAACTATTTCCAAATCACAAAGTTAATATCGCCGACCAGCTTAAAATAATTTAAACAACTAATATTCTCATAATTTACTAAATCACTTCCAATTAAAATACCAATCTGTATTGTAACTTGAAAAGATCTAAAAATTTCAAATTCTAGGTAAAGCCAAAGAAAAATTTTAGAATTTCATCCCAAATATGTTTTCTATCAACACAAGAGTTTCATACATGATCCACATACAGATTTCAATCCTCGAAGAATATTTCAATGAATATTATAAAATATTTTCTAGTCCAAACTTTAAACAACTTTTTATAAATGAACCTTAACTTGAACTAGAGGCAATATCTACAGTGCCTGATATCAAGTTAAACTTCTAAAATAATTACGTTGCATAATAATATCCCATGACTAATATTCCTTCACTTAATTTAGTCAAAATCTAATTAATCATAATTTGAAATACAAATTGCTCCGCCAAGAAAACTCTCAGAATAGCTTATTCACACTTTGGTTACACCATAATTAGGTTGCATTCTAATTTTAGCAATCCAAAATTCAGATAAAATAGCATAAATTTATCAATAGCAAAAGCAAATAAATACCTTTGTCTAATGGCCTAATGTCTACCCATCTCTCAAACTTTCCAACGAATCCTAAAGATCCTAAAACTTAAGCTCCGTCTGACTATTTCAAATACAATTCCTATGAATCTAAAACCTGAGCTCTGATACCACCAAATCTGTCACGCCCCGAGCCCGAGGTGCGGCAGACGCCGCACGCCCGCACGGCGGGCCGCACCGGCATGCAAGGCAGCAGATCATATTAAAGCAATCACAGATGTTTAAAACTGACATAAATATTTAAGTTGTTCAAAAGCAGTCTTACAAACTTTCAAATAACATATGCTGACGTAAGTTAAATACTCTAATCAATCTAACTAAAGGATCAATAACTGAAGAAATCGTCGAAAAATCTAGCACACTCCTCAATCCCATGAGATCAAGCCTCTGGATCTGAAAAGTGGAGAAAACAGAATAATGAGCTACACTAGCCCAATAAGCAACAAAATATCTCAGATTGGGGTCAAAGCATATCAGATTAAAATACAAAATAATGACTGGGAATAAATCATAAATATCATTGTTTTGCTATTTTCAAAACTTATTATCATTTTTACAAAACTCTGATATCATAATCTCAACATAATAGGCTACGGCCACGTAGCCCAGTGGCATGGGTTGCACAAAGTGCCAAATCCACTATATTTATCTACCGATGGCAGCCGGTGTTGCACAAAAGTGCCAAATCTACTATATTTACCCACCAATGGCAGTCGGTGTCCTGGAACCACTATTCTAATCACCGGTGGCGCGGTGTCGAAATCGGTTCCTTACAGATTACAAGACGACAGGTCCAACGTATAATCCCCATTGACGGGGCCAGAACAGAACAGAACATATCATAGCCATGCTGAGAATGCATATATATATATAAACAGATTTCATAAATTGCCCAATCATAATTTATGGATTTCAGAGCATAATTTTCAAATAAAATTTAACATGCCAGACCCATTTTACCAAATACAAAACATATTTCGAAATTTAATCCATTAATAATTATTTTACCAAATAATTTAGAAAAATGCACTTTGAAGCATTAAGTTACTTACCTCTTCTCGCTTAACTCCTACTTCAAATAGGCGGATCAGGTTCGCCTGTTTAAATTTAATTAATTTCTTTGTGTAATTTCAGAGCTAAGCAAAAATCAAAAATAATACTATTGGATTTCGGGTTCGGGTTTCGGGTTTCGTGTTCCAGATTTCAGGTTCCGGGTTCGGATCTGAACTGGGCCCAAGTTGGGCCTGCAATGGAACAGGGCCCATCGGCCCATCATTCTGCTCACGGCCCACAGTGGCCTTCTTCACCGAGCTCCCCATGAACAAGGGAGATGGGAGAACGGAAGAGGAAGAAGAAGGGGCCGGCTGGGAGGGGGGTCAGCCAAGGCGGCCGGGGGCTGTTGCCCGGCCGACGGCCGGCTGACTGCAGTGGCGGCTGGCGGCTTCTGCGGCGACGGGCGTTGAGGGAAAATCGAGTGATTTCGGTTTGGGGCCAAAGCAAAGGAAAGGAAATCAAGCATGTTCCGGCTAGATCGAAGAGCAAAAAGGGAAGAGGGCTTACCGGCGGTCGACGGAGGCGGCGGATCTCGGCCGCGGGTGGCTCGATCCGGTAGCTTGCCGCGGCGACGGTGGTGGGGTTTCCAACGACCAAACTAGATCGAAAAATAGGGGACTAAGAGAATCAAAGGAGCTAGGCTCCCGGGGTGGCTGAACTTGATTGGAGTGGCGCATGCGGTCATCAGAGAAGAAGGGAGAAGAGGGAGGAGAGGGTCGGTGGTGGAGCAATCACATAGGAAGAAGAATGAGGGGTTTTTAATAGGCCCCCAATTCGAACGGTGGACCGCCATGATTCTCGCGGCGGCTGTGATAAGCAGCCGCTCGTGCGGGCGCGGAGCGGCCACAAAACGGCTGCGAGGTTGCTGCGGATTGTCCGCGGCGCCTCCGCTCCCGTCGCGCCCGGAGAAGGCGGAGGGGGATTGCGTTTGCGATCCCCAGCTCTGCTCCTTCCAAAAGGGGCATTGGGCTGAAGTCGGCCGGGGCTGCCGACTTCAGCCCAGTATCTCACACCTTAAAATCTAAAATTTTAGTTCATCTGTACATTGCATCATAGCCAATTGTTTCAGGTAACTGTTTAACAGCATCTTCAGTCAATTTCACCTCACACCTTAAAATCTAAAATTTTAGTTCATCTGTACATTGCATCATAGCCAATTGTTTCAGGTAACTGTTTAACCGCATCTTCAGTCAATTCCACCTCGAAATAGTGTCATGTGGCCATGCCAAGATGACGGCTGCCGATTTTTTCAACGAAAGATTATCCCTTTCCATTGCAGTGACTCGAGGCAAATGCTGCGGCGGTTGCAGCCTTTGGAACAGAATGCCCATGCCCAAACTCCTACTGGGTTGTGGGCATTCAATGGTGAAGTGGCATGAGAACAAATGCATGCAACCAACTTCTTATTGAATCGGGTGCAAGATAATTAGTCCAATAAAGATCCATTGCTTCCTTCTTGTAAATTGGGAGTGGATCTGCCGTCGGCAAATTATCAATATAAAGCTTTGGAAGGTTAAGTTTTGCTTGAAAGCCCCACAACATCAGGATGGTAGGTAGATTGATATCTAGGGGGTGGCTAAGATCTACTTCCTAGATAGATTGCTTCTTGTCCTCCGCTATAGAAAACCCTCCTTGAATATCAGAATCTCATTATTTTCATGTGTGTCATAAACTTTACTCTTGTTATTCTTCCAAGTTGAGTACCTTTGTGTCATTGCAAAGAAAACAGATGGTTCACAGCATCAAACCAATTTACCTCACACAAACACAAAACCACAGTCGACTCACTTCAAAACAACAATTTGCAAATTATATACTGAAAACTCAAGCCTAGTTGAGAAAAGCAAAAAACAATGGATTAGTTTTTTTTTCTTTTATAAAAATAAACTAGGTAATCTTAAGACACACTATATCTTTGTGGTTGCTAAAAAGAGGGTAGGTACTAGTCAAAAAACTTTTAAACAGTCTAGTCTGTCAAACAAAATGAAACAGATGCAGAATTTTAGCATTGTGAACTGTGAGTGTGCTCACATGGAATTGTAGCACATCTGACAGCTCTAAAGAGGGCTTGAGCTCAAAGCTCGCAAGCTACTCCATGCTACTGTGAGTGGGGAAAGCTACTCCATAGTTCATCTGTACATCTGGTTTGAAACCAAATTTATCTAATTTATCAATGATTTTTCTGCATATGCTAATTTATCTGGTTGGAGCACTAAGAGGCGTATTGCATATCCTTCTTGTGGAGATTCAACCTATTCGTATTGGTTAAAACATGGAGAAAAGTTCTCTTATATGGGCTATCGTCGGTGGTTAGAAGCAAACCATCCGTTTCGATTTCAGAAAGACTTGTTTGATGGTACCATAGAGTTGCGATCTGCCCCTATTCCACCAACTAGAAGGGAGCATGTTGGCAGCACAATGAATGAAGGATTAATAGCAGAGGTTGCTGAGGATGCTGACAACTTTTTTGAGAATGAAGACAATGTATATGATCAGAAAAATGATGATGACTCAATGGCAGCATCTACACGGAAACAACTATGGAAAAAAGAGAGCATTTTTTTTGATTTACCTTATTGGGAGTATAATCTTCTTCGACATAACCTTGATGTGATGCATATAGAGAAGAACGTTTGTGACAACCTGATTGGAACATTGTTAAATCTTGATGGAAAGACCAAAGATAACTTGAAAGCGCGTCTTGATTTGAAAGATATGGGCATAAGACAAGAGCTTCATCCGACAGAGCTTGCCAATGATAAATTTTATACACCTCCTGCATGTTATACAATGTCTACTCGAGAAAATTTTTTTTCTAACGGTTCTGAAAAATATGAAGGTTCCTGATGGGTACTCATCAAATATTTCACGATGCATAAATCTCAAAGGTTCCTGATGGGTTCTCTTTTATTAGCACTTTATTTAGTATAAATTGATCATTTAACCAAATATTGATTTTTTTTTATGCATACCAGGTTACAATATGCCCCGAAGGAGACGATTTAGAGATGTGGAGTTCCAGCATTCTCAGATGGGATCTACTTCTGATCAGTCCCAACAGCCATGTGAGCACCAGCAGCACGAGTCAGGATCTCAGTGCGAGCCTCCTGCTGATTGCCCGGAGGATAAGCTTCGGATCCAAGGTAATTCGATTTAAAGTTCATATTTTATGTTCATATTTGTCTTCAACTTTTTAAGACATATTTTATTTAATTTTAATAGATGGACAAGAAACGGTGAGGATGAGATGGGGACCCACTCAAGCAAAGGATGTGTGGAAGCTTCCTCCGGGTGAGAAGATCATCATCCGATGCAACGAATTAGGGCAGCTCATCAATAGAGCTGGAAGTCTTCTATCAAGCTTTTTAGGATCGGTTGCATGCAAGGGTCAGCTGTGTCCGCTCAACTATACGAAGTGGAAAGACATGCTTCCTTCGTATAAGGTTAAGCTTTTTAGACTTATACAGGTAATGAATTGAATTTATTCTTTGATACCTCCTGTATGTTAATTTGCTTACTACCATAATTTTATTTTTGAGGTTTAATATTATTATAACATTCTGTATCTTGTTGTAGGGTAAGTTTGTACTCCCTCCAGAGAGCCATGATTGGGTGCTAAAGTTCCCCAACCGCAAATGAAAAGAATATAAAGCAAAATTGAAGACGGACTTCAAGCGCAAGGGTATGACAAAGGAGGAGGTTGCTCGTGTGACTTCTCCTGGTGTATACCCTCAGCAGTAGAGGGAGCTTGTTCACTACTGGTTTTCTGAAAGAAGACAGGTTACGTATATTATTTCAATATCTTATATTATATTTATTATTAATATAGATTGCAAATATATACATTGAATCATATTATACTGTGTGCTTTTATTTTGGCAGACATATTCTAATATTGGTAGAGCTGCACGAGCATCTCAAGCAGTTTCTCACACTTCAGGCTCGAAGAGTTATGCGAGATGTAGAAATAAATTCGTAAGTTCTTTTGAAACTATTTGAAACTCTACTAATATATAGCACGTATCATGATATATAGTTTGCCAATATACTTTCTGTATGTGTAGATAGTAGAGTATGGAAGGGCGCCTGGTGAGGTAGAGTTTTATAAGATAACCCACACTCACTGAGATGGCAGCTTTGTCCGGAACGAGTCGAGAGATATAGTTGTATGTATTTATTTTTTATTTGTTCACAATTTTTTTATTAATTTTACTTCTTTTAAAATATTAATGTGACTGTTTTTTTTGAGAGAGAGATATAGGAAAGAGCTACAACTCTTATTTCAGAGCGTGTCGGGGAGTCATCATCATCCGACGCGGCCAGTCGCGTCGAGGCTTAGGTCTATGCCGAATTGATGGGCCTAGAACGTTATGATCACATGAGGGGTTACGGTGTCGAAGTTACCCCCACTCAGCTGTCTGCAATGAGCCGATTTACCCAAGATGCCAGACAAGGCACTAGCACTGCAGAGGTTTGTAGTTTGAAGATAGAGATGGCATAGATAAAGCAGTCATATGAGACAAGGATAGAGAAGATGAGGCAAAGTCATATGACTGATATAGCGGAGTTGAAGCAGAGCCAAAAGTTAAAGATACAATCTTTGCAGGATCAACTTGACCATATTTCATCTTTTTTGCAGAGATTTGCTCCTCCGGTACACAACTAAATCTATATGAATATTTTACGTAATTATAATGTATTCTTGTATGAGCGTGATGACTTTCGTATTCTTAGTTTCTAAAGTATTATTTTTTCTTGTAGGTTGCTGATACTTCATCTACTCGTAGAGATGATGATGCCGTCGACCCTTGATACATCATAGATTGTTTACTTAGGAATTTGATATGTATGTTTTTAGTGTGTTTTTGAAGTACAATGTAATCAAATATGATAATATGAATATTTTGAATGCAAAGTTCTTGTTTGTGATGTGCATTTTGTTATCTATATGATTTAGTGTATTTGTTTTATTGGAATTTAATGTATACAGAGTATTAAAAATTGCTTTTACAAATTTTTTTTTAAAAAAAATTCCTATTGCCGACACTTTTAAGCATCGGCAATAGCAACTAGAATGGAACCTTGGCATGCCTTTAACGACGCTTTATAGCGTCAGGCAAGACCAACAAGCCGACGCTTAAAAACGACGCTTTATAGCGTCAGGCAAGACCAACAAGCCGACGCTTTTAAGCGTCGGCCTAGTCCGACACAAACCAACGGTTTCAAGCATCGATCCATATTAGCCAACACTTTTAAGCGTCGGTTAACTCACAGATGAACGACGCTTAAAAGCATTGGCATACATGGCCGACGCTTTCTTCAAGCATCGGCATAAACTGAGCCCACCCCCACCTGCCCGACGTCTTACCCACGCTTTGGGGTGTGTTGGGAGGAATTCTACCGACGCTTAAAAGCGTCGGTAAAGACCAAATAAAGCGCCGAAAAATATCCTTTCTTTTGTAGTGACAGCTACATGATAATCATGCATAATATATCCAACTTTGGCCACACCATCAATTTGATGGTATGATACATCAAAATTATTCATGACCACACTTGTGGGAGGGGGCAACCATGCGAAAGAAGATAAAAGATCGAGATGAGTTAGGAGTAGCGCAACTGTCTCACAGCATTGGTGGTGGTAAGCATGAAGATGACCACTACAAAGACATTTAAAACTCATCAACCCTAAGGATGACAACGTGAGCAAGTCTTAGTTTTCTACCAGCTATCTTTCATGGTCACAACTTGATCTTTCGATCTGTTTATCGACATTATGACTGAATTCTATCTATTCGTCTTGGATATCCATCATGTGATTTTCAGTTGGACTCTACAAAGTCTTAGTAAGAGCCATGTAATTCTCACCTACTCTGATTCTATCACACTTAACCCACATGGCACTTGCTCTTGGTCGTCAGCTAGAGGATTATGAGGCTAACGAGATATCCTTCATCACCTCCTTGATAAATGTAGAATGAAAATCCCATGATTATAGTTTTGATTTGTTGACTGAGTGCTCTTTTTTTACCGAAGCATTACTTTCATCTTCGGTAATCCTCTCGCATTTGTTTGATTCCATTGAGCCTTCCTCTCCTACCATTTCTCTATATGTGGAATGTTTCTGAGTATCACAATAGCTTGCAAGCTGCTCAAAGGATCCTTAACATTAGTAGGAATTTGGCATTATCTTCTATATTAATGAGAATCTTCTAGCAAGAAATACCTTCTTTCGATAAATAGGCCTTCGATGCTCATCCTTTTCTTCTTCCTGACTATTCTCACACCTCCTTTTGATCTTATTTTAATTATCATGGTGGGTGAGATTGAGTATTGGTCGGCACAACATATCTATTACGATCAACCAATTTTGAATAGATTTACCAAATTGGAATATTGTCACAAATCGAGCATCACTACAAACTAATTGTATTGCCAAATTGGGATACTGCCACCATAGACTTGTTGTTTGGTTGAGCACTTCCAAATCGGAAAGTCAACATCTTTTTAGTTGGCCCTTGGGTAATTATGTATCTTCACCATATTTGGGTTGGCTAGGGCGGGCCATTCACATTTCCATTCTTATTAATTGTGTTCTCCCCCTAATCTTGAAGCATGTTGCATTCATTCTACCTTTGCTATCATCATTGAGAAGTGTATAGGGCAGGACAGTGAATTGTCATGAATCTTTGATGGATGTACAATAGCGAGGCCTTAATAGTCTATGATAGTCTATGTCAGAAGCGAAGAAAGCATCCTGAAAGTATTACAATCGACCTTGTATTCATGCTTGTGTAAATGCATTAGCCGAAAGTAATGAAATAACATGATCTTTTTTTAACTTTGCATTTTCTTGTGTGCCTGTATTAGCTTTACATATTTCCATTAATGCAGCGATAATTATCATCGCCTCTCGGCCTCCCTCTTAGGCCAATGTCTTCAATATTAGCTAGCTGAATTTTCACTTGGAAGAATCGGATAGCAACCTTATGAGGTAGAATTGCTCAATGTTCCATTGTCTTCAGCAGAAGAGACAAGAGCTATGAGAGATCTTGAGTGGAGTCCATCTTCGTAATAGGGCACTTGTATAGGCTTGCTGGTCGATTAATGGAATGTATCCTTATGAAATGATAACAATATTATTTATTATTTTTGCTTTCAGGCCGAATTCACTACTTTTTCGATCCTCCGATAGATCACTGTCTAGCTAAAAAATCTGTTCTATCCACTGTCCACATGAGGATCTCCAAGTATACATTTTGTCAAGTACTAAGCCTAATTGGCCATAATATAGTCATGTTGACCTCCGACATATGGATCTAATATGTGTATCATCTGAGGAAGGTGTAGTGGCTTTTGTTGATACTATGATTGGGCCCTGCAGTGGTAGAACCTGATGAACCGGGCCTACTACGGAACATTGATTCTCTCTCCTAACCAATCTATTCTATCTATATTATTAGAACACCAACCCAATAAAGAACGGTCTAAACTATCAGAATCGTCGGTTCCCCATGAGCTTCCAAATTCCTAGCGTCCGCCTTTCTATAGCAGGCGCTTTCGTCAAGCGGGGAAGAAGGGATGTCATAATTGGTTGAATAAGACAAAAAGACCTGCTGAATCCGAATCAGGTATTTACTCTAAAGGTTCAATGGTCTTATCGATATGAGTATCATAAGTATGGGAGATTTATCAACAGATGGAGTTTTTAGATTCCGGGACGCCGAGAAAGAAATTGATAGAAAGAAGGATTGAAATTCTTCCAAGAGACTACTTTCAACCATTGAGTCATCCATCGGCGGATCATTGTCCGTTCGCAACGGGCTACATTGTAGGACAATAGTGCTACTACCTTCCATCCATTACCACCAGGAGATCATGATCTTCAATAGTAAAGACTAATATTGGAATAGATCCATCGACATCGCCAACAATGATCTATAGAGCATTGTGACTGACGGCTCTAAGTGCCAGTCCAATGTTGACTGACATACCACTTCCTTATTTCGTCAAATGTAATCCTGCATTTGTTGGCGGAATTTCCTCCTTGCCTTGGCCTTTGTAGCTCGAAGACTTAATACAATTGTCTTCAGCCTTATCCTCTTGATAGGCCAAAATTTGAGGGCGGATGAGTTAAAAGCCTCGACATTCTCATGCCGCAACATTAAGAAAAATGATTTAACTACCAAGAAGGTAGGATCAGTTAATTCCATCACAATTTGTATTGGAACATGATATGACACACAATACCAGCTTTTAATGATAGAAACAAGTCTATTGACCTATTCCAGTAGTAGAGCCGAAGAAGCTGCATACTGCTCCAAGAATAGCCTAAGTATGGCGGCTACTTTCTCTACAGCTACTTCATTGTTCTACTTCCATATGATTTGATAATAGTTATGCAATTGCCCACCAGTAAATATATGCTGATGACTATGTAGGGTCCCATCTGGCATTCCAGAAAGCTTATTGTTGCCCTTTTCATCCCATTTTAGGTGAGCTAGAAAACTTAGGATTCCAGAAAACCTTATCAGTTGGTGGAGGGCATGCTACCATATTTGCTTAGGCAAGGGATAGATGGGTGCGCAAGAGTGCCATTAACACTGGACTATTTGAAAAGATACTGCCAAAGAGAGAATTGAGAGTAGCATGTGTCTAAGTACCTTGACCTTTATAGACTTTTGCACCATCACACAATTGTTTGAAGGAGATGGAAATAGATAAGGTTGTAGTACCAGGTTATAGTAGATGGGCGTGGCATTTGACTATGATAGGAGTGCAGTGGTGGGCAACAAAAATGGTATAGCATTGAGGTACGATAGAAAATCTATTTTACGCCTACTCCCAAAATAAAAGATTAGGATAAAGATAAAGTAATACTATTGGATTGATTATCAAAGGATCTTTTTATAGAGTATAATTCCACTATTTATACTAACATATAACAACTGCCCTTAAATACAATAACTGCCCATTCTGATGGTTGCTTCCCATATCTAGCCTACACTCTTGGTAGTTTTGATAACTGTCACCAACCATCTTACCCTACCCACATCATAAGCACAATTGCTCTACCACTATTAGACTAATAATCATATTCTATCGATCCTCGGCTTATGCTAGCCGTCTCTCTTCACTTTACAATATGATTTCTAGCTCTTAGGAATTTTTGAAACTAGCATGGTTATCTTGACCTTCTACTAGCCATATTTCACAGCCAAGACTTGATCTTTCATCCTGCTTATCCATATTATGGCCGAATTCTTTTTTTTTTTTGTCTTGGGTCCCTTTCTTTATGTGATTTTATAGCCATACAAAAATGCGCATACAAGCTTTCCAAAATGCATAGTTTGTGCCATTGAAAAAAGAATGTCTTTTTATGGACTGTCCCTTGATAAGAAAGGTTCCAATTGAGACTGCCATGGATCTTTAACTCTTGGCTGCAAGGTCAACGAGGAATTAAAGTGGCAAAGCCCTAATTTAACTTGTTGCCCAGCTCTATAGATCAAGAAGGAGGGTGAATTGGGCTTTTCAAAAACTATAAAAAAAATGCAATGGAAAGAAACTTAGTGTATGTGTGACCCGCAATTGAAAAATGAGCTATAGGTAATTATGCAAGAGGACAAAGCACATAAATCAAACACCACAAACACATCAAGTTTGTAGTAGTTTTGTGCTAACCCTGCACCTACGTCCACTCTCCAAGACATCCTTCTTGAAAATTTTTACTATAATCCCTCCAAGATTACAATATGGTTATTTTGACCAGGCTCACAATCAACCTAGTTGATTTTTACAGAAAATCAACCAAACCACCACCAAGCCTTTTTCTATGCTTAATACAATCCACTTCCAGAATTAGATAGATCTTTTCTTAAGTTTTAATCCCTAAAACTTGTTACAACAGAGTATGAATAGGATAAGTAACAAAATAAAACACAACTCTTTAAAGACAAATAAGCAAAGAATTAATGGAGCTCTGGAAGCAGTTAGTTGGCCTTGAATAAACTTGAATGCTCTTCACCAACTCTCTTTGATAGAAAAAGATGTGCTCGTTTGGCCCTCAAGGAATACACTTGAAGTTTTCTCTTTCTTTTCTCTTATGCTCCACTCTTTTTCTTGTTGCTCAATTTTTTGTGTTGACATTCAACTGCTTGTCTTGATATTCAATTTCTTTTCTTTCTTATCTTTCATTTTGGTGTTCTAAAGCATATATTATCAAAAAGTAGTTGGAAGATGCTTCTAGCCATTAAACAGGCTGAAAGAGCTATAGTGAGGTAAAAATGATCATTCTGATTTATAGAAAATTTAGTCGTTACTGTTGTCAAGTGCAGACGGATCGACTCGATTTCTTTAGTGGTTAACTTAGGATCTTTAGAGATAAATTCATATTCTTCAAGGGTCAACTTGAAATAGCTCTTATTTTTGCTATTATGAGTTCGACTGTTTTAATTTAGAGATTGATTTGTCCATTGATAGGGGTTGACTTGTTAACATACTGAATTTTGCTTTCTTTTGTCTTTCATCTATAGCTATTTTAGGACCGACTCATTTGTTTCTAGGGTCAACACTTATTCAATAGTATTTGGCTCATAATCTTCATGGGTCGACCTCCAACATGTAGATTTTGACGGCTCTCTATTTTTTATTTATGGCCATTGTAGGGTCGACTCATTTGTTTCTACGGTCAGCTCATAATCTTCATGGGTCAATTAATGAAAGCATAGATTTTTATTGCTCTTTGTTTGTCTTGTGAGACTGTTCTAGGGTCGACTCATGAGGTTCAAGGGTTGACTCATGAAAGTATACTAATCTATATCAATGTGCTAGGGTCAACTCATTATATTATAGAGGTCAAGTCTTGAAATATTCTAAGGTTGAAATCTTCTGTCTTTTTCTATGAACGTTCAGAGAGGTGTTTTTGGAGTCAATTCTTCTTGTATAGATCTTTAAAACAATTAAGTTACATTCTTCCCCATTGACAATAATAGAATGATATGTTTTGGCTTCTTGCAAGCATTCTAGTACACTCCTAGCAATTGATTAGAAAATATTTTACTCAAATATTTTAAATCATCAAAATCAAACTTTTTGGATCAATAAAGCAGTAGAAAGGGAAAGAAAATACAAAACCAGTGCTCACTGATATCCAACTTGGTGGAACTATCATATTCCTCTCTTTTCCCTTCCTCTTCTTCTCCTTCTTCCTCTTATTCTTCCCCCTAATCTCCCCTAAGAAAGCGTCTTCATAGGAATATTCTCTTGAAAAGGTGATTGAAGGAACCCCTAGCAACCTCCAACATCTCGTCATGGAACTCCTACAAGTCTTTATACTCTGTGACACCTCACCGAGCAACCTCCTCAGTGCAGGCAGCCCTCTCCTTAGCTTGGGTGGTTTTTGTTGGAAACCCGCCATGCCGCAGAAAATTTAAAAAAATTTTCTGCCCCGGCTGAGGTCTTACGAACTCAGTCTTATAAATCACATAGGATCTCTCCTTATCTATCAAGGTCGATAGATTCCATATAGGTGCATACCCTACTGTTGCCCAAGGTGACAAGCCAAGAGAGGGGGGGGGGGGGGGGGTGAATTGGTTTCTCTTAATTTTTACTATCTTACTTATGTCAATTGATGAGTTAGTGGAATTTAACAAAGCACAATAGAAACACACAAGAAGTATAGTGGTTCGGTGCTCTCCTAAGCACCTACGTCCACTCCCCAAGCGACCCCTTGGAAATTCACTATAATCCCGCAGATTACAGTTGGATTGTTTTCCGGGCTCACAATCCAAAAACCTTTACACTTTGGTTTTTCGGGTTCACCAAAAACCTATGTTGGTTTTACGGGCTCACCAATGAACCTATGTTGGTTTTTCGGGCTCACCAACGAACCTTTACAATTGGTTTTACGGGTTCACCAATCAACCTACACCGTTGGTTTTGCGGGCTTACCAACAAACCTTTACAAGGTGATTAATAAAAGAAGTAAGAAGATTTAAGCTCCTAGATGAGCAAATATAACAATATAATCTACAAAGAAGAGTTTAGAGAATAGTTATCGCTTGATGAGACTTCTCTCTTCTTTGTCAAGGATGCTTCACTCTTCAAGGGTGGATGGAGCTCTTAATGACTCTTCGAATCTGCTCAACCACTTTCTTTTGACTCTTGAATGAAGCACTTGGATGATGAAGATTAGGGCACTTTGTCTTTCTTGTGTACTCTTTGATATTTTGCAAAAGAATATTTTCTCTGATGAATAGTGCCACTTTAAATAGTTTTCTTCATCCATTGGACATGCCCCAATGGTTAGAATTCAAAAACTAGCCGTTACTCACTGTTGGAAGGACAAAAAGTACTTCTGCAGAACTAGCGGTTATACTTCTGCCCGTGCTTGGGTCGACTCAACTTTTACTGGGGTCGACCCAACTTTCACTTGGGTCGACTCAACCTTTCCTTGGGTCGACCCTCTCAGAACAACAGAACCTTACAATTCAGCCTTCCTTCACTTGGGTCGACTCAACATCTTTTTGGGTCGACCAATGTTTAGTTGGGTCGACTCAACTTCTACTTGGGTCGACCCTCTCAGGGTTTCCAGAGAACCTATTTTGAATGTCATTGCCTTTGGGTCGACCCTCTCAGTGTTTGGGTCGACTCAAGCTTGGGTCGACTCAACTTCCTCTTGGGTCGACCCTCTCAGTGTTTCCAGAGAACTGTTTTCTTGATGCTTAAGAGGCTTGAGGTTTGGGTCGACTCATGCTTTCCTTGGGTCGACCCAACTACTGTTCATCCGTGCCATTTTTGCAGAAGTGTGCCAGATGCTTTCTTGATGTGCCGGGGTCGACCCAATCAACCTTGGGGTCGACTCAATCCACACTTTGCTGCAACTCAAGGTTAGATTCATCCATATAAACAATGAAATGCATCTTTATCTTATTATATGAATATACTGAGAGTAACAGACTTATAAATGAAGTATCGAATTAACTTGTACCATACTCTTGATTATTGTATTAATCATCAAAATACCACTATCATCCTCAATCTCCCCCTTTTTGATGATTACAAAATATAGAGTATGAGCCTATTGATACTTATCTTAAAATCAGTTTTAAAAGGGCTCAAGTTGCTGAATTTCAGTTTTTCAAATTTGAGAGTGAAGTCTCCCCCTATTTCATCCAAATGTTTCCAATTTGACTTTTTGAATTACTCCCCCTTTCTTTTATATTTCATTAAAGATGAAACTTCAAAAATTTGAGATAAAGCATGAGTTTCAGATTATGTATCGAGGTGTGAAAGGTATGTGCCAAATTCTGAAATTCTATGTGCCAAATTCTGAAATTCAATATAAATTTTAGATTTGATCATTTTCATTGTTACAAATTGCTCCCCCTTAAATGTATATGCTTTTCTATTATAATTTTCAACTTGTTTAACAACTTATTTCTCTTTTCTTGCTCAACTTATTTCTCTTTCCTTACTTCTCCCCCTTTTTGTTATCATCAAATAGGTGCATAGGAATAGACACAATAATTAACAAACATTGAAACTTCATTGATCAAAAAGGAACATTTTAGTACAATAATGCCAAAACAAAAACAAATACAATGTTCCTCAATCAAAGTTCAAAATACATGATCAACACAAAATATATATGAGAACTAGATACATATCCTAGGGTCTAATCAGAAATGCTAATATCAGCCTAGGGGGTATCTAATGGCTGTGATCTAGTCCTCATCCTCCTAGCATAAGTGGCGAGGGGAGGTCGAGCCTGATGAGACTGAGTCTGGCGTGGAGCTCAGTGAGCTGGATGACTCTGTGCCGAAATCTTTGACTCAGCTGCCTGTGGCACAGATGGTCCATGAACCCCTCTCTCTCTCCGTAGAGCTCCTATCTGCTCTCTAAGATCACTGATCTCAGCAGTCATGATATCTAGTCTGCTCGTCAGCCCATCAGTGATAGTCCTCGCCTGAACTGACATAAGCTCAGTCATCCTACTCCAGAACTCATCTGTGTCTCCCGTAGGAACAGATGACGAAGGTCCAGCCTCTGAAGGTGCAGTAGGATGATCCGTATGCTCCTCATCCTCAGGGATAGGGTCTCCTATATCTGGGGCATCACCCTCTGGTGCATCACCCTGAATCCCTGCTCCAGCACGTACCCACTGCCCGTTCACCTTCTCATAGCCCATGCGAACAAGTGATCGTGCAGTGTATGTGTCGGTGAAAAGTAGATGCCTGGAGATCTCTCCCTCGACAGATATATCGTGCTGTCGGAAGATCAACGTGAGTATCATACCATAAGGCAGGGAGACTCTGGAGTTGCAAATCATTTTCCTCATCTGCCTCAGTATCATGGCCGGGAGATTCAGGGGAATACCCTGAATAATATGCTCCATCACAACTAGATCTCGCTCTGAAATGAGATCAAATCTCCCGCTCTTCGGAAACAGAATCCAACCAATGAAGTTGTGCAACAACCTCATTTCTGCAGAAAGAGAGCTTGCTATAACATTCTCCAAGTAGTCGAAGTCTTCATTCTCAAGAATTAACTGCAAGGCTCTCAATTTGTTTTCTGGCTTTTCTGGAGTTGCTCCTTCGCAGGGGAGATGAAGCAACTCACTCAAACTTTCTTCGGAAACTCGAACCCTAACTCCTCGAACTTCCGATATGAGCCCTCCCATCCCAGTTTTGAGGAAGGCATAGAACTCACGGACTAATTCCGGATATATCACCACATCTAGGGAGCAGAGATACTCCCATCCTTGCCTTCGGATCCATTCCCCCAAACGGAACCCTTCTTGATCCAAGAACTCGGAATGGATCCTTCTCCCCATTGTAACCGGTCTCCCCGCAAACTTTGCAAGTTGTACTGAAGGGGAGGGAGGAGGAGGTGGCTCTACACGTGTCTCACCTTGTGGAGACACTGTAGATGGCTCTGTAGCTTCCCTATCCGCACGTGTGATCCGTGAGACTCTCCCGGATCGCTTGGCTACGGCTCTTTTGGGTCCCATTTCTCCAAGATCTTGAAGTAATCTACTGTTTGGAGATGATTGGAGGAGATTTGAGAGTGGAAAATAGGGTTTTCGGAAGAGGACAAAGTAAAAATAGTGCCCTAGATAGCTCACGGGTCCCCTTTTTAACAGTGGGGTCCCGACATTGGGTCGACTCAAGAATTTTCTTGGGTCGACTCAACGTTGGGTCGACCCTATTCTGGGTTGGGTCGACCCAAGTTCAGAAATTTTTTCTTTCTCTTCCTTTTTCCTTCTAGAAATTTTCCTTGCTTCCAATCCTTACAAATTCTTTCTGGGACAATGATACATGAGTAAGAAATCTATAGATGACAAGTTTCACTCATGTTTCATGGGTTTTTAGAAATGGGAGGAGTGTATCATGAGACTGCTTGCTCTCTTTTATATCTCTTCAATAAAAAGGATCACATATGCCTAATTCCCTCCTAAGCGTGCAAAATCTATCTTCACTCAAGGGTTTTGTGAATATGTCAGCTAATTGTTTCTTAGTACATACATGCTCAATACATATGTTTCCATTTTGCACATGATCTCTAATAAAATGATATCTTATTTCAATGTGTTTGGCTTTAGAATGCTGAACCGGATTTTTAGTAAGGTTGATGGCACTAGTATTATCACACTTTATAGGAATATTATCTAGCTTAACTCCTTAATCCTCTAGTTGTTGCTTAAGCCATAGTACTTGAGCACAACAACTGCCGGCAGCTATATATTCAGCTTCAGCTGTCGACAATGCCACTGAATTCTGCTTTTTGCTAAACCATGATACTAAGTTATCTCCTAAAAATTGACATGTTCCACTAGTGCTCTTCCTATCTAATTTGCATCCAGCAAAATCAGCATCTGAGTATGCAAGCAAATCTAGACAGGAGTCTCTCGAGTACCATAATCCTATGTTTGTAGTTCCTCTTAAATATCTAAGGATTCTTTTAACAACACTTAAATGTGACTCCTTAGGATCTGATTGGTATCTAGCACATATTCCTATACTAAACATGATGTCTGGTCTACTAGCAGTAAGGTAGAGCAAGGATCCAATTAATCCTCTATAAAGCTTAATATCAATACTCTTTCCTTTCTCATCTTTGTCTAGCTTACTAGTAGGATTCATTGGAGTGCCTACTCCCTTGTGATTTTCATTTCCAAACTTCTTTAGTATTTCCTTTGTATACTTAGTTTGATGAATGAAGATACCTTCTTTAGTTTGTTTGATTTGTAATCCTAGAAAGAAACTTAGTTCTTCCATCAAACTCATTTCGAATTCTCCGTGCATTAAATCAGCAAACTCTTTGCAAAGATTATCATTTGTGGCACCAAAGATTATGTCATCTACATATATTTGTACCACTAGTAGATTTTCATCCTTTCTTTTGAGAAACAGTGTTTTATCTACATTTCCTCTACTAAAGTCATTATTTAGTAAAAATTTGCTTAATCGATCATACCAAGCCCTAGGTGCTTGCTTCAATCCATATAATGCCTTATGTAGTCTAAACACATGATTTGGCAATTCATGATTCTCAAAACCATAAAGTTGCTCTACATATACTTCTTCCTCTATAAAACCGTTTAAGAATGCACTTTTTACATCCATTTGATACAATTTGAAATCTATGAAACATGCAAAAGCTAGAAGTAATCTAATAGCCTCTAATCTAGCTACAGGAGCAAATCTTTCATCAAAATCTATCCCTTCTTCTTGATTGTATCCCTTAGCTACAAGTCTAGCTTTATTTCTTATAACTAACCCATTTTCATCTAATTTATTTCTAAAGATCCATTTTGTTCCAATTACAGAGTTATGCTTTGGTCTTTCAGTCAATGTCCATATATTACTTCTTTTGAATTGATTTAATTCTTCTTGCATAGCATTTATCCAATTGGTATCTTTTTCAGCTTCTTCATAAGTCTTAGGTTCTAACTGTGAAACAAAAGCAAGATAATCATTTAAATTTCTAAGAGAGGATCGAGTTCTTACCCCTTGAGATGGATCACCAATGATTAAGTCTTTAGGGTGTCCATATGCATACCTCCATTTCTTTGGCAAGTTTTGAGATTGTGGTGGCACGCAATCATTTTTCTTATCTTGAATTGGCACGTCATCAAGATTCAACTTTTCAAAGTTAATAATTCCTGCATCATCATCAAGAATATTTTTTTTCCTAGCAGACTCACTATCAGACTCATCAAATATGATATTAACTGACTTTTCGACTACAAGAGTTCTTTTATTGAACACTCTGTATGCCCTGCTAGATGTGGAGTATCCTAAGAAGATACCTTCATCTGACTTGGCATCAAATTTACTTAGATCCTCCTTGCCATTGTTTAAAATGAAACATCTACATCCAAATACTCTTAAGATATTTAGCGGTTGGTTTCTTATTCTTCCAAAGTTCATAAGGAGTTTTTTTGGTTATAAGTCGTATTAAAACCCAATTTAGAATATGGCAAGCAGTGCTTATAGCTTCAGCCCAAAAGTACTTTGGAAGATTTGACTCGCACAACATCGTGCGTGCCATTTCTCCCAAGGTCCTGTTTTTTCTTTCAACAACCCCATTTTGTTGAGGCGTTCTAGGTGCTGAAAATTGATGTGAGATACCGTTTTCATTACAAAATTCTTCAAAGTGTTGATTTTCAAATTCAGTTCCATGATCACTTCGAATTGCTATTAAGGTGACCTTCTTTTCATTTATGATATAATTATAATATTTCAAGAATTCTGAAAATGCTTCATTCTTATGTGCCAAAAATGAAACTCATGTATATCTTGAAAAATCATCTACTATAACTAGTCCATACTTCTTCCCTCCTAGACTCGCAGTTCTAGTGGGTCCAAATAGATCCATGTGTATGAGTTCAAAAGGCCTAGTTGTTGATACTATATTCTTTGATTTGAAGGATGATTTAGTTTGTTTTCCTAATGAGCATGGTCCACAAATTTTGTCCTTTTCAAAAATCAATTTTGGCACATCTTTTATTAATTCCTTCTTGACTAGTTTTGATATTAATTCCATACTAGCATGTCCTAGTCTACGATGCCAAAGCCAACTTGTTTTATTTTTTTTTTCTTCATCAGTAATTAAACATAATCCATTTTTCTTGCCTAAATCATGAAGATCTACAATGTAAATATTTCTTTGCCTTTGTCCTACAAGTACAATGCTATTATCTTTAGGATTTGTGATTATGCATACTGATGCTTCAAATGTGACTTTAAACCCTTTATCACAAAATTGACTTATGCTAAGTAGGTTATGTTTCAAACCATTAACTAATAAGACATTTTCTATGAAGGTAGATGGAGTAATGAAAATTTTATCCTTTCTAATGATATACCCTTTTCCATTGTCTCCATAGGTTACTACTCCACCTTTCTTAGATTCCAAGGTGACAAATTGGTCTACGTCACCGGTCATGTGTCTTGAACAGCCGCTATCTAGATACCATCGTTTTTTCACTTTATTAGCTGCAAGACACCCCTGCAATCAAGATCAAGAATGAGCTTTAGGTACCCAAACTATGTTGGGTCCTTTAGGGTTAGTACTTGATGTTCCTTTTGGAACCCAAACTTTCTTGAATTTAAGCTTATGATTATTACTCAATTTGTTTTGACTGGACTTTCTATAGTTACATTCATATGCTCTATGTCCTAATTTATTACAGCAATGACAAGTAATATTTTCATTTTTAGCTTTTACAAAAATGTTCTTTAAGTATTTTTGTTTTCTATTTGTTTTATATCCTAATCCAGCCTTATCATATACAGCTTTTTGACTATCAAGAATCATATTTAATTTGGTTGAACTAAGTGTAAACTTATCTACTAAGAATTTATATTTTTCAGCATCTTCTTTTAACTTGACATTTTCAGCAATTAGATTCGTGGTTTCATTTGTGAGTTTCCTACTTAATGTTTCATAGTTATGAGATAGTTTTAACTTATCTTTGATAAGAGATTGATTTTCTTCTTTTAGAACTTTATTTTTATTGATTAGTTTTTTATGTTCTTCCATGAGTTCTAAAAATGCATCATGTAATTCATCAACAGTAAAATCACATTCAAGTTCAGAATCTACCTCATCGTCATTGGCCATATGGCATATTTGGGCCGTCTCTTGATGATCTTCTTCTTCCGAACTTGACTCCTCACTTTCACTCCATTCAGCCATGAAGTTCTTCTTTTTAAGTTTTCTTGCCATCCACTTTAATTCCGGGCAATCTATCTTATAATGCCCGGATTTGTTACACTCATAACAAATAGGTGTTTCTTTTTTCTTTTCTTTGTCCTTACCCTTTTCTTTGCTTGAGCTACCTTTGAAGAAGGGTTTCTTTTTATGAAATCTATGTTAGATGTATGCCCTAGAAGCCAATCTGGCTGACACATTGTTAATTTTAGGAACATAATTTTGTACTTGACTATTTATTATTGAATAAATAAAAGGCATCTTTTCATTCATATTATTTATGTGTCTATGAATCGTCCAAGAAATTAATAAGATGATGATGCAGATTCTCAAGAGTTGAGAATTTGAGCCATGTATCATTGGTGATTAATTTCTAAATGCTCCTGATCAATGGATCATCACGAGGACGGTGATCGATCCGATCAGTGCACAGATCACTTTCCTTCTGGATGGACGAGACTTGAGTCCACAGTGTAGGGACACTGAAGTGATAGTACAGGTGCTTGTTAGAAAACAAGGATACTGAGCGTGACCAAAACAAGAAGTCACTTGGATGTCTATCCACTTGTCAGTGACTTGCTTGATGTTGCAGTAGTATGACTGGTCCTTTGACCTGCGGTGCTTCAGCTACTCACAGTGAGGTTATTGTAGTTTGACTGCACGTATACATGGTCTCTAGTCATATGGGTCCTTGTAGTGTAGATTGGCTGCAGTAAGTTCACTGTAGGAGTAGGGTATGCACTTACATGGAATCTATCGACCTTGATAGAAAAGGAGTGATCCTTTGTGATTTGTTAGACTGAGTTCTAAGACCTTGGCCAGGGCAGTAATACAAAGTGGAGAAAGAGTTTTCCAATATCGAACTCGAGTCGAATAAATCTTGACATATGACAGACGAAGGGGTTTGACGAGTTATCCATGACCTCCATCCTGTAGGGATCCACGATAGTAGGACTGTATCACACGATAACTGCACCTAGAGGTTCATCATTCTATTCTATTGGATAGCCACTACATGCTGCTAGGTGTCACTGGTGGATGGTGGGACTCACAGGGATTATCTTGATGATCGATAAACCCTAAAGAGTAGAGTTGGAATCGTTCCAATCCATTGAAAGGAGTTTTCAATGATATTATGATAGAGATCATAATATATCTCACTACCAGTCAGAGTAGAACCTATGGGGTCACACACACTAGAAGTATTGACCGATCTGATGGTTGAATCGTGATTAGAAATCACAAGTAATCAATTCGATTGATATTCAGTTGAAGAAGGAACAAAGGAAATTAATTAATTGGACTTAAACACAAATCCTACTTCAAGTAGGATTCCTAGAGTCCTAATTGGATTAGGACTGGGAATCCTAGTTGGAGTAGGACTGGGATTCCTACTTGAAATAGGATTCCTACAATCCTAATTAGATTAGGAGTTTTGAATTAAAATTGGATTCCTACTTGGAGTAGGATTCCTAGAGTCCTAATCGGATTAGGACTTCGAATTCAAATTAGAGTCCTAATTGGATTAGGACTAAAATTAAATAAGTCCTAATTCGATTAGGGTTTCTTAAGTCCTAATTAATTATTAATCTAATGAATCAACATGACTCCTAATTGGGTTAGGATTGAAGAGTTCAATTGAGTCATGGTTCATTCAAGTTCTAATTGGATTAGGGCTAGCAAAGATTGAATCCTATTGATTCATGATTTGGTTAAACCCTAATTGGATTAGGGCTAAACCAAATTAGGGCCACCCAATCCTCATTAGATGAGGATCAGGGCAACACAAAAAGGAGGGGCTCACGCCCCTCCCCTTTCTCCTCCTTGGTGCGGCAACACAAGAGGGGCCGACGCCCCCTCTTGGAAAGCAATCAAGGGCTCCTAACTTGTAGGAGCCCTTCATGCTTTAAAAAGGGGTGAGGGCGGCAGCTAGGGCATCCTAAGGTGAAGTCCTCTTCTTTGTGCCGTGGCCACCCTCTCCCCTCTCTTGGTTTCAGCCGCAAGCAAGGAGAAGAACAAAGGTGGTGTTGGCGGCTCCCTTCCTCCACCTTTCCTTCTTCCAACGCAGGGAAAAGATAAAGGCTGCAAAGCTTGGTGATCTTCTTCCTTGGTTGTTCCATCTTCTTCCTCCTCCCTCTAGCATTCAAGAGTTGAAAGAAAGGGAGGTGATCAGCCATCAAAACCAATCTCTGCAAGGGAGCTAGCACCCCGGGGAGATTAGAGCGATTGGATCGGTCCTCTGCTTCGTGTGGATACCCGTAGGGGCCGGGCACTTGAACGGCTTCAAGCGAACCTTCATCCTAAACCACGAACTTCAGTTTGCGATGATCATCTACCCGCACAAGGTGAAGATCTGATCTTCTAAATGTTTTAAAAGGTTTTTAATCCTTATCTATCTACGAACGGTTTTTGAACAACGTTCATGCGATGAACGGTTGATCCCGCGCATGCCTCTTCCGCTGCATCTGAATTTTTTGAATTTCAGCGGCACGATCGGGGTTTTCTAACAGTGGTATCAGAGCCTAGGCTTCGTAGATTAAGGTAAGGATTAATTATTAATAGGCTTATTAGATCCGAAAATTGAAAGATTATGCATGCTGAAAATTTTCTGCATGCAGATTTTTTTTCTAGGTTGCTGATTTTTGCATGCTGATTTTTATGTGATAAGATGATGATTCTAATTGCATTGTTAATGAGATTACAAAGTTTAGAATCATGATTAGCATAATCAGCAACCTATGTCATGAAATAATCAGTTAGTTTTCAGATCTGAAAATTATAATTGCTGCATGTGGTGATGATCATAGGAGTCAAACCCTTTTGGTATCAAATATAATGACCTGCGATATGATCTGTGATGTCATGTAATTTTTCAGATGCTTGCATGCATCTTATTTGATGTTTTGAGAGGCCTGCGTGCCTCCTAAAAGAAGATGTAATTTATTATTATTTTTATTTTACATCTGGTTGTATTTCTGTGATGTGATGTACATCAACGATCAAGTTGAAGACTGATAGCCAACTTTAAAGACCATGCAATAGCACGTATCTGGTAGGATAGTGATTACGGATATCGATCTACAAGGATTGGGGTATAGTTGTTTTCTTAAAAATAAAAATATTTAAAAGGAAGAGTTTGTGAAGAAAATTAAACTAAGGAATTTAATAAAGAAAATGCAATTAAAATGATATCAGTTTGAGGGAACCTAGGGCAAGGAATTCACCACTAACATCGGAACAAGAGTTATTTGTATTTTAATTTATTCTTGGATTATTATGCAAATTGGCTACAAGCCTAAAAAACATTCGAATAAAATTTCACAAAAGTAATTTAGGCATAATCCATCTTCAGTTGGCATGCAATGTCTACCCTAAACTAATGCGGTAGCACACCACATCTTCCTTAAGCATGGACTATCTTATATTTACCTAGTGATTGTTAGCATCCCTCATATGCCATGAAAATTTCGAAATAATTTTCAAATTGCAGCGGAAAAACATATGCAGGATCCGTTCATCGCATGAACGTATTTTAAAACCTTTCATTTGTAGATAGATTAGAATTAAATTATTTTAAACCATTTTAAAATCATTAAGAAGATCAGATCTTCACCTTGTGCGGGTAGATGGTCTTCGCAAATCTGATTTACGTGGTATTTGATCAAGGCTCAGTGGAAGCCGCACATGCGTCCGGCCTCTACGGGTATCCACACGAAGTACTGACTCGATCGAAGCCTTTGGATCTCACCGGGGTGCTAGCTCCCTTGCAGAGATGGCTATGGATGGCTGAAGTCCTCTCCTTTGAATCAACCTTTGATTGGCTTGAGAGGAGGAGGAAGAAGGAAGAACCAAAGGAACAAGAACAAAGCCCTGCAGCCTTTTTCTTTTTCTTCCTTTTGGAACCAAGATGAAGAAGGAAGAGGGCGTCTTAGGCTTTTCTTTTTCTTCTCTTGATTGTGGCTCAAAGGAGGAAGATGGAGGAGGGTGCTCACGTTTGGAATGAGGAGAAAAACTATACACTTGGCCAAAATCCCATGCTCCTTTTTGAAGTATTAAGGGATAAAGATGAGTTCCTATTTTTTTAGGAACTCATTCTTATCCCTTTAGATGGCAAGCAAAGAGGGGCGTAGCCCCTTCCTTTTCTTCTCACGCAAGCACCAAGGGGAGGGGCGTGGGCCCCTCCCTCAAGTCCAATTAAAGCCACCATTTAATCAAATTAAAGGGTGATTTAATTTGGGTTCATTTCATGAGTCCAATCCTATTCAAAATAGGATTTTTATGAACCCATTTCAATTTCCACCTTATCCTAATCTAATTAGGATTTAATTGAACCATGACTCTATTGAACTCTTCAATCCTAATCCAATTAGGAGTCATGAAATTAATTAGATTAAATTTAAAATTAATTAGGACTTAACAAAATCCTAATCTAATCAGGACTTGTTCAAATTTCAGCCCTAAGACAATTAGGACTTTAGAAATCCTATTCCAAATAGGAATCTAATTTAATTTGAAATCCTAATCCAATTAGGACTCCAAGGATCCTACTCCAAGTAGGACTCATGATCAAGTCCAATTAATTAAATCTAATTAATTAAATTGCAATCCGATTGCAATTATTCCTTCTTCCAACCACTAACTCTTAGCGGGTTATCTATTTATCAATCTAATTGATTATTTGTGATTCCTAATCACATTCAACCATCGGATCGGTCAATACCTCTAATGTGTGTGACCCCATAGGTTCTATTCTGACTGGTAGTGAGATATATTGCGATCTCTATCACAATATCATTGAAAACTCCTTTCAATGGGTTGAAACAATTTCAACTCAACTCATCAGGGTTCATCGACCATCAAGATGATCCCTGTGAGTCTCACCATCCACCAGTGACACCTAGCAGTATGTAGTGGCTACCCAGCAGAACAGAATGATGAACCTCTAGGTGCAGTTATCGTATGATACAGTCCTTCTATCATAGATCCCTACATACCGGAGGTCATGGATAACTCGTCAAACCCCGTGGTCTGTCATATGTCTAGATTTATTCGACTTGAGTTCGATAGTGGAAAACTCTTTCTCCGCTGTATTTACTGCCCTGGCCAAGGTCTTAGAACTCAGTCTAATAAATCACATAGGATCTCTCCTCTTCTATCAAGATCGATAGATTTTATGGAAGTGCATATCCTACTCCTACAGTGAACCTACTGCAGCCAATCTACACAACAAGGACCCATATGACTAGAGACCATGTATATGTACAGTCAAACTACAATAACCTCCCTGTGAATAGCCGAAGCACCGCAGGTCAAAGGACCAGTCACACTACTGCAACATCAAGCAAGTCACTGACGAGTGGATAGACATCCAAGTGACTTCTTGTCTTGGTCACGCTCAGTACCCTTGTTCTCTAACAAGCACCTGCACTCTCACTTCAGTGTTCCTACACTGTGGACTCGAGTCTCGTCCATCCATAAGGAAAGCGATCTGTGTACTGATCGGATCGATCACCGTCCTCGTGATGATCCATTGATCAGGAGCATTTAGAAATTAATCACCAATGATACATGGCTCAAATTCTCAACTCTTGAGAATATGTATCATCATCTTATTAATTTCTTGGACGATTCATAGACACATAAACAGTATGAATGAAAAGATGCCCATTTATTATTCAATAATAATAAAGTCAAGTACAAATTTATGTCCTAGAATAAATAATGTGTCTGCCAGATTGGCTTTTAGGGCATACATCTAACAATCTCCCACTTGCACTAAAGCCAATCAGCCATATATCTAAGTCCCATCTTCTCAAGGTGGGCTTCAGTCTTCTGCTGACTTAGCTGTTTAGTGAACGGGTCTGCCACGTTGTCCGCGGAGTCTACTCTCTGTACCTCGACATATTTCTTCTCGAGATAGTCGCGTATGAGGTGGAAACGCCGCTCTATGTGCTTGGACTTCTGATGAGACCTTGGCTCCTTAGCGAGAGCTATGGCGCCATTATTATCGCAGTAGAGTGTGATGGCATCTGATGGCATTACATCTAGCTCTGCAATGAATTTCTTGAACCAGAAGGCTTCCTTTGCTGCCTCAGAGGCGGCGATATACTCAGCTTCCATGGTAGAATCAGCGATGATCAGTTGTTTGGAACTCTTCCAATTTACCGTACCACCATTGCACAAGAACACATATCCAGATGTAGACTTTCTATCATCAATATCAGTCATAAAGTCTGAATCTGTGTATCCTTCTACCTTTAACTCCGATGCTCCTCCAAAGACCAAGAACAAATCTTTAGTTCTTCTTAAGTACTTAAGAATGTTTTTCACAGCTGTCCAGTGCTCTTCGCCTGGATTCGACTGATATCTGCTAGTGACACTCACAGCAAGGGCTATATCAGGTCGTGTACACAGCATGGCATACATGAGGCTTCCTATTGCAGAAGCATAAGGAATCCTGCTCATGCGTTGAATCTCTTCAGATGTGTTGGGGCACATCTTCTTGGAGAGATGAATCCCATGCCTAAGGGGTAATAGACCCCTCTTGGAGTTTTCCATACTGAACCTCTTCAGTACCTCCTCTATGTACATCTTCTGTGATAGGCCAAGCAACCTCTTAGATCTATCTCTATAGATCTTAATCCCCAAAATGTAGGATGCTTTTTCAAGGTCTTTCATGGAGAACTCTTTTGACAACCAGACCTTGACCGAGGTTAGCATAGGAACATTATTCCCAATCAAGAGGATGTCATCCACGTACAGTACGAGGAACACGACAGCACTCCCACTAACCTTCTTGTAAACACACGGTTCCTCTTCGTTCTTGATGAAATCAAACGATTTGATTGCATCATTGAAACGAGTATTCCAGCTCCGAGATGCTTGCTTTAGTCCATAGATGGACCTTTGCAACTTGCAGACCTTGTGATCTCCATCACTGGAAGTGAAACCCAAAGGCTGCTCCATATAGATATCTTCATCAAGATATCCATTCGGAAAAGTAGTTTTCACATCCATCTGCCATATTTCATAATCACGAAACGCTGCGATGGCAAGCAATGTTCGAATGGATTTTAGCATGGCTACAGGTGAAAAAGTCTCCTGATAGTCAATGCCTTCGCGCTGACTATACCCTTTCGCCACTAGCCTTGCCTTATAGGTCTCTACCTTCCCATCCGAACCTATCTTCCTTTTATAGATCCATTTGTATCCAATAGGTACTATACCTTCTGGTGGATCTACTAAGGTCCAGACTTGGTTGGAATACATGGAGTCTATCTCTGACTTCATGGCTTCCAGCCATTTCTCAGAAACGATATCTGATATCGCCTCGTTGTAGGTATTGGGATCCTGTACATGTTCCCTATCTCCCATGAGAAACATTTCCTCGGTGTCCTCTACTAGTATACCTAAGTATCTATCGGGAGGATGGGAGACCCTACTAGATCTACGAGGTGGAGGAGGTACTATGTGTACTGGCTCTATGTGAATAGGTTCTATAGGATCCATTACTCGTTGCTTTTCAGAGACTTTCTCTTAAAGCTCAATTTTCCTCCTACTGCCTCTATCAAGGATAAACTGTTTTTCCAGGAAGACGGCATGTCGGCTCACAAACACATTGTGATCCTCTGAGATGTAAAAATTGTATCTTAATGACTCTTTAGGATATCCAATGAAACGAGCACTTATGGTCCTAGGCTCTAACTTGTCCGCCTGTAGTCGCTTGACGTGGGCCGGACATTCCCAAATCTTGAGATGACCAAGACTCGGCTTCTTACCATGCCATATCTCATACGGTGTGGTTGGAACGGATTTAGAGGGAACTCTATTCAATAAATAAATCGCGGATAATAAGGCATCTCCCCAAAGAAATATAGGTAGATCAGTGAAGCTCATCATGGATCGGACCATATCCAATAGAGTCCGATTCCTCCTCTCTGACACTCCGTTGAGTTGAGGTGTACCCGGAGGCGTCCATTGTGAGACTATGCCATTCTCCTTGAGATAGTCCTGGAATTTCCCACTAAGGTATTCTCCTCCTCGATCTGATCGAAGAACCTTAAGGGTTTTTCTAGTCTGTTTTTCTACTTCATTTCTGAACTCTTTGAACTTTTCAAAAGACTCAGATTTGTATCTCATAAGATACACATACCCATATCATGAATAGTCATCGGTAAAGGTAATGAAGTATGAATAACGACCCCTGGCTAGCACATCGAATGGGCCACATACATCAGTGTGTACCAGGGTAAGTATTTCAGTGGTCCTCTCCCCATGTCCTACAAAAAGTAATCTAGCCATTTTTTCTTGAAGACAGGACTCACAAACTGGATATGACTCGGAAGTCAATGGGCCAAGAAGCCCATCTTTCTCCATTTTGTTCATTCTGTCCTCTCCAATATGGCCAAGCCTGAGGTGCCACAAATACTTCTGGTTTATCTCATTTCTGGATCTTTTAGATCCTATGGCACTCACTACTTGCTCAGACACATTCACAGACACATCAATATGCAAGTGATAGAGACTGTCAATCATGAAACCACGTGCGACTAATTTATTTCTGAAATAACTAGAACAGCAGTCTTTATCAAATGTCATAACATGACCATCCTATGCTAAACATGAAACAAAAATCAAATTTCTGCTAGCAGCAAGGACATAATAACAGTCTCTAAGTAATAAACTAAATCCAGACGGTAATCGCAGAGGGTAGGTGCCCACAGCTACAGCAGCAACTCTTGCCCCGTTGCCAACCCGAAGGGTCACTGCACCTTCCGCCAGCCTCCTACTTTCCTTTAGACCCTGCATAGTAGTGTACAAATGAGCACTAGAACCAGAATCTATAACCCAACTAGAAGTAGAAGAAACCGTAAGGTTAGTTTCAATTACGAGCAAGTCTAACATACCTTCAGAAGGTGTGTCCTTTTTGTTCTTCAGGCTCTCGAGGTATGAAGAGCAGTTCCTTTTTCAGTGGCCGTTGACGTTGCAGTGGAAATATTTTCCTTTGTCATCAGCCTTTTTCTTATGAACTTCCTTCTTAGGCTTTTTGTCTTTCTTGTGCTTCTTTGCAGGCTTCTTTTTCTTCCAAGTAGACTTTCTCTTGGAACTAGAAGTCAGCTCAGCAGCCAGAACAGAGCCCCTTGAACCTTTCAAGGCCCCTTCAGTAGTTACCAATATGTTCAACAACTCGGTCTTCGTGCATTCAATTTTATTCATATGGTAGTTTACTATAAACTAACCAAATGAATCAGGAAGGGATTGCAGGATCAGATCTATCTGCAGTTCCTTATGCATGGACATACTGAGCTTCTCAAGCTCCTCGAGGTCCTTGATCATAGTCAGACAATGATCATGGACAGACTGCCCCTCGCGCATCTTTGCCTTGAAGAGCCTCTTGGACACTTCAAAGCGTGCAGTGCGGCTCTGCTCACCATACAACTCTTGCAGATGAGCCAGTATTTCCCTAACAGTCTTCATGTTCTCATGCTGGCATTGAAGTTCATTAGTTATGGATGCCATGATGTAGCACTTGACCCTAATGTCGTCATCTGTCCACTTTTGATGCGTCTCACGCTGATCATCAGTAGGACGTGCTGGTAATCTGGGGATATCGTTCTCGAGCACATACCCTAGTTTCTCACAATTTAGAACAATTTTAAGGTTTCTAAGCCAGTCTTTATAGTTGGTTCCGGTCAGTCTGTTGGTCTCAAGGATTCGGGTCAAAGGGTTTGAAGCTGACATTGTGATCTGTAGAGAGTAAAGATTCTAGTTAGACTTTGTACTTGAACTTAATTTGTTCTAGGGACTTTTAAAACAAATATGCTCCCACTATTTTCTCGAATCCCTCATACTCCCCTGATGGAGAAACGAAAAATCTACGCGATTAGGATTTTTAGTGGGTACTGCGGTCTCACCGATTTACATGCCGCCTCACCTAACAGTTATTGGTGACATATAAATGGATGAGTGTACAACTCTTGCACAATGCTTCTCAAGCATATTGCAGTGGTACTTGGTCTCTAAGTGATGAAGACCTCACCTAACAGTTATTGGCCCCATTACTTAGTTAAGTCGGACCCACCGTATAACCGCAGAAATAAAGTCGTCATTGGGTCCTCACCTAACAGTTATTGGTGCCCAACCCCACCTTTACCCCACAACATCTCATGTCTAATAGAGAGCTCCAGTCCCCCGATACAACTTGCCCACTGTGTCCAGCCGAGATAAATCAACACCGAAAAGACCTTAGCAGCTCTACTACGGTGGAAGACCTATGGACTTAATATTGCATAATCAAGTCTTAGTGTTTGAAACTTGAGTTCTTCATAAGAGGTAATCGAACAATTGGCCAGGTAAGCAGGTGAGAGGCTCTCCTTACTCAGAGAGTAAGGTCCTAATTAAGTAACCACCTTATAGGCTTGCCTAGACACCAATTAGATCAATTAATCAAATATGACTAACTCATGTTGGTTCACCCTCGACTGATTAGGGAGGTTTCGATTTAGGTCTCATTCGATCGCGTATTCACATCTCATGCAAATATAAATATACCCGCATAAACATAAGCATTAAACATCCAGGCATTTATCAAAAATAAAATTAAATGGTGATGATCATGGATCCAGGATGGGGTCATTTTACAAGCACATGCACGTCAATTGGTTTGATCGTCTTCAACTCTTGACTCGATCTTGATCCCTTAGGTCCAATTGTGATCAACTCCTTGATCCATCTTCAATCAACCCTTGATCTCGATCCGCGCATGTTGAGCTTGTTGATGTACATATTGATCAACCATTGACGTGCAACACACATCACAGATTACATCCCAGATTGCTTTAAAAATAAATAAAAATAAAATAATAAATTACAACCCTTTTTCATGAGACACGCAGGTCTCTAATACATGAATTTAAGATGCATGCAGGCATCTGAAAATTAAAATTACATGCATCACAGAACATCACAGAACATTTCTGCACATTCAAAGGGTCAATCCATGATCATCACCATACGCATCACATGCATAAAAATTATTTTCAGATCTGTAATTTAATTGATTATTCCATCTCATGACTTGCTGATCATGCTAGATTTGACTCTAAATATTTGTAATCACATTATCAAAGCATTAGAATCATTAATTTAAGCATCTAAATACTAGTATGCAGAAAAATCAGGAAGCTGAAAATTCTGCATACATAAATTTCAGCAAGCATAATCCCTTAAATTTCAGATATAAAATGCCTTGAAAAATTTAATTCTAATCTTAATCTACATTACCATGGCTCTGATACCACTGTTAGCATCCCTCATATGCCATGAAAATTTCAAAATAATTTTCAAATTGCAGCGGAAAAATATATGCGGGATCCGTTCATCGCATGAACGTATTTTAAAATCTTTCGTTTGTAGATAGATTAGAATTAAATTATTTTAAACCATTTTAAAATCATTAAGAAGATCTTCACCTTGTGCGGGTAGACGGTCTCCGCAAATCTGATTTACGTGGTATTTGATCAAGGCTCAGTGGAAGCCGCACATGCGTCCGGCCTCTACGGGTATCCACACGAAGTACTGACTCGATCGAAGCCTTTGGATCTCACCGGGGTGCTAGCTCCCTTGCAGAGATGGCTATGGATGGCTGAAGTCCTCTCCTTTGAATCAACCTTTGATTGGCTTGAGAGGAGGAAGAAGAAGGAAGAATCAAAGGAACAAGAACAAAGCCCTGCAGCCTTTTTCTTTTTCTTCCTTTTGGAACCAAGATGAAGAAGGAAGAGGGCGTCTTAGGCTTTTCTTTTTCTTCTCTTGATTGTGGCTCAAAGGAGGAAGATGGAGGAGGGTGCTCACGTTTGGAATGAGGAGAAAAACTATATACTTGGCCGAAATCCCATGCTCCTTTTTGAAGTATTAAGGGATAAAGATGAGTTCCTATTTTTTAGGAACTCATTCTTATCCCTTTAGATGGCAAGCAAGGAGGGGCGTAGCCCCTTCCTTTTCTTCTCACGCAAGCACCAAGGGGAGGGGCGTGGGCCCCTCCCTCAAGTTCAATTAAAGCCACCATTTAATCAAATTAAAGGGTGATTTAATTTGGGTTCATTTCATGAGTCCAATCCTATTCAAAATAGGATTTTTATGAACCCATTCCAATTTCCTCCTTATCCTAATCTAATTAGGATTTAATTGAACCATGACTCTATTGAACTCTTCAATCCTAATCCAATTAGGAGTCATGAAATTAATTAGATTAAATTTAAAATTAATTAGGACTTAAGAAAATCCTAATCTAATCAGGACTTGTTTAAATTTCAACCCTAAGACAATTAGGACTTTAGAAATCCTATTCCAAATAGGATTCTAATTTAATTTGAAATCCTAATCCAATTAAGACTCCAAGGATCCTACTCCAAGTAGGACTCATGATCAAGTCCAATTCCGATTGCAATTATTTCTTCTTCCAACCACTAACTCTTAGCGGGTTATCCATTTATCAATCTAATTGATTATTTGTGATTCCTAATCACATTCAACCATCGGATCGGTCAATACCTCTAATGTGTGTGACCCCATAGGTTCTATTCTGACTGGTAGTGAGATATATTGCGATCCCTATCACAATATCATTGTCCTTTCAATGGGTTGAAACAATTCCAACTCAACTCATCAGGGTTCATCGACCATCAAGATGATCCCTGTGAGTCTCACCATCCACCAGTGACACCTAGCAGTATGTAGTGGCTACCCAGCAGAACAGAATGATGAACCTCTAGGTGCAGTTATCGTATGATACAGTCCTTCTATCATAGATCCCTACATACCGGAGGTCATGGATAACTCGTCAAACCCCGTGGTCTGTCATATGTCTAGATTTATTCGACTTGAGTTCGATAGTGGAAAACTCTTTCTCCGCTGTATTTACTGCCCTGGCCAAGGTCTTAGAACTCAGTCTAATAAATCATATAGGATCTCTCCTCTTCTATCAAGGTCGATAGATTCTATGGAAGTGCATACCCTACTCCTACAGTGAACCTACTGCAGCCAATCTACACAACAAGGACCCATATGACTAGTGACCATGTATATGTGCAGTCAAACTACAATAACCTCACTGTGAATAGCCGAAGCACCGCAGGTCAAAGGACCAGTCACACTACTGCAACATCAAGCAAGTCACTGACGAGTGGATAGACATCCAAGTGACTTCTTGTCTTGGTCACGCTCAGTACCCTTGTTCTCTAACAAGCACCTGCACTCTCACTTCAGTGTCCCTACACAGTGGACTCGAGTCTCGTCCATCCATAAGGAAAGCGATCTGTGCACTGATTGGATCGATCACCGTCCTCGTGATGATCCATTGATCAGGAGCATTTAGAAATTAATCACCAATGATACATGGCTCAAATTCTCAACTCTTGAGAATATGTATCATCATCTTATTAATTTCTTGGACGATTCATAGACACATAAACAATATGAATGAAAAGATGCCCATTTATTATTCAATAATAATAAAGTCAAGTACAAATTTATGTCCCAGAATAAATAATGTATCTGCCAGATTGGCTTTTAGGGCATACATCTAACAGTGATCATGAAGAACAGTTGTACGAACATCATACTTAAAATCACAGAAATTAAATATGATTTAAAAGAAGATATCCATTAAAAACAATAAGTTCATACAACCCCAAGAATATAAAATAAAATATAAAACTCATATCCCTTTGTTAGGGCTGCATCCGGCCCTAGTGAAAAGCTTAGGCTTCCATGCAGTGGTGGACGGCAGCAGCAGCACAGCAGCAGGCTTCCATCTTCGTATAAAAATCTTTCCCTTCCATCCCACCCTCTCTATTCCCAAAATATCACAAAGTATTCTCTCCCTCTCCTTTCTCTCTTTTTTTTTTATTCTTTCGTGGGAACTTGGCTTCTCCCCGCCCTCTGACAAGATGATCAGCCGACTCCCTTCGGTAAGGAAGAAGGGAATGCCCCCCCCCCCCCCCCGGTGGGGAAGGAGGAATAGGAGCAGTCCTCCGTGGGGAAGGAGAATGCCTCTAGCCTGCATGCATTGATTCCCTTTTATAGCCTTCACAGCCTCTGTTATCACACAGGGAGGGGATAAGGATGAAATGAAGCGAGATGCGGTTGAAGCTGGGGTGATTCTCGGAGTTGTAGCTTATCCCGTTGACGTGAATCCAGGGAATGAAGGAGGCGAGCTTCTTCAACGCGTGGGAGAAGATTCTGGATGCGGCCGAGACATGGAAACTGTCGACGTGGATGCAGGGGACTATGCTCTTGGCTGAAGCATGGGAAAACAGTGGGTTTGAGAGGATCTTGGAGGGGAAGAATAACATGGAATTTGGAAGAGATGAAGCTGGGACGGCTGGCAGTTGGGATGCGAATGGATCACAGAGGAAGTGGATGGGATGAATCCGGAAGTTGGGATGAATCAAGGGGAGTTCGGCTGAGATTGGTTCCGAAATAGGGGATACAGAAGAAACTTGGTTTGATTTGGAAGAGATGAAGCTGGGAGATGAGTGGATCACGGGAGGATGAACCGGAATGGTTGAATGCGAGTGGATGTGGCTTGGATCAAACGTGGACGTGGAGGGAACTTGGACGCGGCTGAATGCTGGGATTTAGCTGGTTCTGTTTTGAAGAGAGAAAAGATCGGAAGCTGGCTGGGTGTGATCCGCGGATGTGAAGAATCCGTGGGTGATGAAGAGGAGATGGTTGCCGAGGGTTGGATTCAGCTGGATTCTTGCTGACACTGGACATGATATGGAAGAGACCGACGCTTCTTCATTGCGTGGGCGTTGAAATATCCCAGCGGCTGGGAGGATGATTGGAATTGTTGGACTTGGAGCTGTGGATAGACTCGGAAGGTTGACGCTGGATCTGTTCGTGGACGTGAAATCCGGAGAACGTTGGTTGATTCGACTGGGAAGGAGTGAAGAGCCGTGATTCGGAATGGGACGGCTGGGAGCGCATGGATTAACGGGATGATTACGAACGGATTGAACATGAAACAGGGGAGATAAGTTGGGATCTCGGCTGAAGCTGGGAAGTCTATGGGATTTGATTTTATCCCGTGGAGATATAGACACTGGGAAGAAAACAGAATGAAGGAGCTGGGGTTAATCGGGATGATAGCAGACGTTGGAAAGAAGTCTGGGATCCGGTTGGATTGGATGATGCACGGGATGGCGTTCGAAGAAGAAATCTGGGAGGACGTTGGGTAGATGAACTCGTGATGAAGATTCGATGGGGAGGCGTTGGAACGTGGAGGATCTTGGCTATGTAAGATGTTGAAATGCATGAACTTGGGATGGCTGGGTGGATAAAAAGGTTTAGATGTGGCTCTGTGAACGGCGTGCACACAAACTGAAGAGTGGGTTTGAGAGGCTGAATCATAATCTAAGAGGACCTGATTCATAGGGTGCATGTGATTTGGGTTCAGGGGTCATCCCAGATGAATTTGATTCGACCTGCATACATTAGATGGACCAATATAATCAAGCAAAAATCGAATTATTTTTAATGATGCAATGATGAAGATAATTCAATTTTTAGTTGAATTTACAAAAATATGTGAATTAAAATAATGATAAGTGCTATGAATAAGATATTAATTTATGCATTATTCTTATCAAAGACAAGGCATGAGATGAATAGAGACCAATAACTGTTATACGGTTATACGGTGGGTCTGACTTAACTAAGAAATGGGACCAATAACTGTTAGGTGAGGTCTTCATGGCTTAGAGACCAAGTTGCACTGCAACATGTTTGAGAAGCATTGTACAAGAGTTGTACACTCATCCATCTATGTGTCACTAATAACTGTTAGGTGAGGTGCCATGTAAATTGGTGAGACCGCAGTACCTACTAGAAACCCTAGTCGCATAGGATTTCCGTTTACTTACCAGGGGAGTGTAAGGGATTCGAGAAAATAGTGGGAGGTACATTTGTTCTAAAAGACCTTAGAACAGATTAATAATCAAGTACAAAAGTCTAACTAGAATCTTTACTCTCTGCAGATACGATGTCAGCTTCAAACCCTTTGACCCGTATTCTTAAGACCAACCGATTGACTGGAACCAACTACAAGGACTGGCTTAGAAACCTCAAAATTATTTTGAGCTGTGAGAAAATAAGCTACATACTCGATTCAGATATCCCCACACTACCAACACGTCCTACTGATGTTCAACGACAGATGCTTTAAAAGTGGATGGATGATGACATTAGAGTCAAGTGCTATATGATGGCATCCATGTCCAATGAACTCCAATGCCAGCATGAGAATCTCAAGACTGCTAGGGACATATTAGCACACCTGCAAGAGTTGTATGGTGTGTTGCCCAGTAGATACAACCCAAGAGGGGGGGTGAATTGGGTCTTTTAAAACTTTTATGCTACTTCTAAAACTTTTTGATTAACTATGCTAAGTTGTATAGATGCACAGTGAAAGTTAAACTTAGCAAGGGTTTGATGTATAGACTTCGACTTGATTAAATATGCTTGCAACTAAAGGATGTGCGGATAAGAATTAAGCAAGCAATTTATCTAAGTAAGTAAGTGTGTTAGTTAGACAATAACTAGAGGCATTACAAACACAAAGGACATATAGTGGTTCGGTGCACCCCAGCACCTACATCCACTCCCCAAGACCTCTTGGGAATTTCACTATAATCCTACCGATTACAGCCGGTTGTTTTACAAGCTCACAACCCAACTTGTTGTTTTACGAGCGCACAACGAACTCGGTCGGTTTTCCCAGGCTCACCGACTAGAACCTCCCCGATTGTTTTTCCGGGATCACAATCGAACCCTTACACGTTGGTTTTACCCTCGGCTCACCAACAAACCTATACCCCGTTGGTTTTCCCTTTGGCTCACCAACAAACCTTAACACCGTTGGTTTTTCTTTGGCTCACCAACAAACCTTAACCCCTTGATTCAATCCCTTGATTGAATCAAGTTACAAGATATTAAAACAAAGTATAAAACAAAACAAAGCTTCTTAAACAAGCAAATATGACAATATAAACAAATAGAGTAAAGAGAAGCCCTCAAACGAGTTTTGAAGATGGAGGAGCTCGGCTTCTTCTTTACTTGATCCTCCTCTGATTTGGCATGAAGTAGAGGATCCCCGAGGCAGCACACGGATGGAGAGGAAGCTTTCGGATTCACTTGGATGCTCTTCTTCTCTCTATTTCGTTTTGGATGGCCCTTTTGTGCTTGTGGGAGATTTCCTTTGTAATCTCTTTGAGATCTCTTTCCTAGATGATCTCTCCCACTTCCATGAGTTCTCCCCTAGCTCTCTTCTTGTTTTTATAGCTTTAGATGGCGTGGAAACAAGAATATAGCCGTTAGAGACAAGAAATAGAGCCGTTGGACACAGTCTGCACTTCCTGACAATATTACCGTTGGGATCGGAGTCGACTCGCGCGATCAGGAGTCGACTCGCCTGTTGCAGGAGTCGGCTCGTGCTTTACTAGAGACGACTCGGCCACTGTTCCAAATTTGAATTAAAGTGCATGCCTTGACTGGGAGTCGACTCGGCTTAACCTGGAGTCGACTCGCCAACTTCTGGAGCTGACCTGGCAATTTCGGAGTCGGCTCATCCACTGAAGTCCGTGGATCCAATTTTGAATTTTGTCCTCTCGAGTCGACTCGACTGTCCTGGGAGTCGACTCGAATCTCAGAGCCCGAACTCCCGATCCTCTGTCTTTTGGCTCGTCCAGTCTTGGAGTCGACTCGAACTTCCTCGGAGTCGACTCGGCTCTCAGTTTCTGAAAGTTGGTCTTCTGCCTTTTGACGTGAAGCTATCGTGGAGTCGACTCGAGCTGTCTGGGAGTCGACTCGAATCTCAGAGGCAGTAACTTGATCTTCTGTCTGTTGATGGTCGCGCAGTCTCGGAGTCGACTCGTGTATTGCGGGAGTCGACTTGAATCTCAGAGTCCATAAAATGCTCTCTGACTTTTTCTTTATGTACCGCTGAGAGTCGACTCTTGCTTTCTTTGGAGTCGACCTGCCAACCATCGGAGTCGACTCGCGTTCCACTGGAGTCGACTCGAATTTCAGACCCGAAAACTGCTCTCTGACTTTTCTGCCTGTGACTCCTAGGAGTCGACTCATACTTCCCCGGAGTCGACTCGGTAAACATTGGAGTCGACTCGAATTCCTCAGGAGTCGACTCGAAGACTATTCTTTCAAATTTTTCCTTTGATTTTACTCCTCCAATTTGAACCTTTTGAACTTTAAACTTGGGCCAATGAATTGTAGCTTTCTTCTAACTTTTCTTGAGAGCTTTTGGAGGCCTTCTTATGTTCTTCCAACTTGCTATGTTCCTTGCAAAATAAATATCTTTCTCCTTGCAACATAAATATTAGTATCTATACTTCAAGGTTTTGTGATCATCAAAATCAATCTATGAATCAATCTTTGGGTCATCAATCTCCCCCTTTTTGATGATGACAAAACTTGGAGTATATGTGTTACGGGGGAACTAAGCTGCCATGCTCCACGTGACCGGCACGCGCGCCCATGAAGACTACGGCTGCCCTTTGATCCAGCAATCCGACCCCGAGTCGGACATCTTCGGCTCCACAGCCCGACCTCGAGTCGGCTGCCCTTCGATCCAGCAGTCCGGCCCCGAGTCGGACATCTTCGGCTTCGCAGCCCGACCCCGAGTCGGCTGCCCCTTAATCTAGCAATCCGACCCCAAGTCGGATATCCTCAGCACCGCAGCCCGACCCCGAGTCGGCTGCCCCCTGATCCAGCACTCCGACCCCGAGTCGGAGATCTCTTGATAACGACAGGCTGCTTCCCAGAGGCACGCCGAGGCCTCCTGCTCCACTACTCCCTGCAACGGCTGTATCCGATGCTGTTCCACGATCTCCTGTATCAGCCGTACAAAGCGGAACTCCACTACGCCCTGTCATGGCCGTACCCAGCGCTGCTCCACGACGCCCTGTAACGGCCATGTCAGTGGCCACTCCATCGCGCCCCACGATGACAAACCCCCCTGAGAGACCCCCCAGCCAGGTATATATGCGGCTGGGGGGAGAAGGGGGGGTAAGCAATATCTTCCAGAGCACTCTCTTGCTTGCTATTATCATCTCTCCTCCTCCTCCAATCTCCTCTGACTTGATCGTCGGAGGGCCCCCGCTACCCCAGTGGTGGTGCGAGGCTTGCTCGCAGGTTTTCCGGTGGAAGGTGGAGCGTAACCAACACCAACCAAGACAACTCAGACGGAACCCCGTTCACACCGCTGTGTCAATCGTTCTCGGTTTGGACCACCAGCAACAGTTGGCGCTAGAGGAAGGGCCTGATCTCAGAGCGATCGTAATGGCACGGCGAGGTGGTCGTGGAGCTTCCAATGCCTCCGGTCGCGGGGCCTCTCGCGCCTCCGGCCGGGAGGCCGCTGCGTCTCCAACACATTCTCAGCAACACTCCACCATTCCACCCCCCATTCAGATGGTCGAAGCCGCTCAGTTCGACCAGTTAGCCCAGCAGGTTCGCACCCTCGCGGAGGTAGTGCAGAACCTGCAGGGTGTGATGTCTCGAGCGCCACAGCGGGCCCAGGAGCCGCTGCCCCCCGAGCGCTCACCTGTCTTCCTCAACCCGCGCTCCTTCCTCTCCCATGGGGAGGAGCGCCGGCGCGAGGAAGGTTCTCGAGCACGGTCCATTCTGCCAGGACCTTCTCATCGAAGCTGCGCGGGGTACGAGAGGCGGACCCGGGCGCGTTCTCCGACCCCCCAGTCCTCGAGGGGCCCGCACTCCAGTCGGTCCCCCTCGCGCCGCTCCTTGTCTTCCACCCACCGGTCGCGCTCCCTGGACCGGCGGGTGGACGATCTCCACAGACAACTCCAGGTCCTGAAGGGCCACTCCAAGGATCTCTTCGCCGACTTGGAGATCTCCTCCCAACCGGCGCTTGCCTCGAGGATCCTGCGGACCCCAAATCCGCCGGGATTCAAAATGCCGGCGATCGAGCCCTATGACGGGGCGGCGGACCCGCGGGATCACGTGGAGAGTTTCAGGACTCTTATGCTCCTCCATGGAACATCAGATCCCCTCCTCTGCAAGGCCTTCCCGGCGACCCTCCGTGGCCCAGCCAGGGCGTGGTTCGCCGGCCTGGAGGCTGACTCTATCCAGTCCTTTGACCAGTTCACTCGCCTCTTCATCAGCCATTTTGCCGTCAGTAGCCGGCGGCGGTTGGTTTCCGACTCCCTCTTTGATGTCCGGCAAAACGAGGGAGAAAGCCTGCGGGATTACCTTACCCGCTTCAACAAGGCTACATTGGAGGTCCGGAACCTGAGCCAGGAGGTGGCTCTCTCAGCCTTGAAGCGTGGCTTTCGGAAGGGCAGACTCACCTTCTCCCTGGACAAACGCCTGCCGCGGAGCTTCCAGGAGCTGTTGTCTCGGGCGAACCAGTATGCAGACGCCGAGGAGGCAGCCGCCCACCGGAACAAGGAGGCCGCCGAGGCCCCTCTAAAGCTCGGGAAGAAAAGGCGAAAAGAGGCACCCCAGAGGAGGAGCCCGACGCCTCAACATCGGCACAGAAGCCCGTCACCGGCGAGGAACCACGGCGCCCCACGCCCTCGTTCTCCGCACCGACGCTTCAACCGGTACACCCCACTCCTGGCCCCCTGGGCCCAGATCCTTATGGAGGTCAAGGGGCGGGAGAACCTCCCGGTCCCGAGGCAGATGAAGAAAATCCCTGGGAGGAGGCCCTCTCGGGCGTACTGTGAGTACCACCGAGACCACGGCCACGACACCGAAGACTGCTTCCAGCTTCGGGACGAGATCGAGGCTCTCATCCGCCGAGGGCGTCTCGGTCGATATGTAAACGACCGACGTCCCCCCGCAGACCCGCGTCCGGCCGACCCGGCCCCTCAGGAGCCTCGGGAGCAGAATCGACCCGTCGCGGGCGTAATCCACACCATCACTGGGGGCTGCTCTCGGCCCGTGAGAAACGCAGGGGGCTCGGTGGAAGCATCAGGGGTGGCCGTCGCGAAGAGGCAGCGGGTCGGAAATGTAATCACCTTTTGTGATGAGGATGTAAAGGGGGTTCAGACCCCCCATGATGATGCCATGGTGATCTCCCTCACTATGGCGAACTATGATGTAAGGCGTGTTCTTGTGGATAGTGGAAGCTCAGCTGATATTTTGTTTTACGAGGCCTTCCAAAAGATGAGCTTGTCCCGACAAGTGTTGCACAAAACATCCACCCCCCTCATAGGATTCACTGGAGACGCTATCTCGGCCGAAGGTGTCATTGAGCTGCCTGTGACTGCGGGCGTTGCACCCGCAGAAGCCACGGTGCGGCTCGGGTTCTTGGTCGTCCGTGTTCCCTCGGCCTACAACGCTATCCTCGGACGACCCGGACTGAACGCCCTTCGCGCGGTAGTCTCTACATACCATTTGCTAATGCGGTTCCCCACGGCGGCCGGGATTGGAGAGGTCCGAGGTGACCAACCGACCGCACGGCAATGTTTCCTAGCAACTCTCAAAGGGAAGAAGCCCGTGGAGGCCCTAAGCGTCGAGTCCCTTGACGCCAGAGACGAGGTGGCTTTGCGGCACGGGGAGCCGGCCGAGGGTGTGATCGAAGTTCCCCTTGAAGAGGGTCGCCCGGACCGTACGGTCCGGGTCGGTGCCAACCTCGACTCGGAAGCTCGGCTCAGGTTAGTGGAATTCCTCTGAGCCAATGCTGATGTATTTGCCTGGTCGGCGGCCGATGTACCCGGGATCGACCCGGAGGTCATTTCTCACGCCCTCAACGTCGACCCGACCCACCGACCAGTAAAGCAGAAGAAGAGACACTGTGCCCCGGATCGGATCCGGGTGGTCGACCAGGAGGTAGACAAACTCTTGGATGCAGGCTTCGTAAGGGAGGTGAGCTACCCCGAGTGGCTGGCAAACGTCGTACTTGTCCGGAAGGCGAGCGGAAAGTGGAGGATGTGCGTCGACTACACCGACCTGAACAAGGCGTGCCCCAAGGATAGCTTTCCGCTTCCACGGATAGACCAACTGGTCGACGCGACTTCCGGATATCAACTGCTGTCTTTCATGGACGCCTTCTCCGGCTACAACCAAATAATGATGGCTCCACAGGACGAGAAGAAAACTGCCTTTATAACAGACCGGGGGCTGTACTGTTACAAGGTAATCCTTTGGTCTGAAGAATGCTGGCGCCACTTACCAGCGCCTCGTCAATAAAATCTTCAAGGAGCAGATTGGCCGGAACATGGAGGTGTACGTGGATGATATGCTGGTGAAGAGTCGCCATGCAGACCAGCACATTGCGGATCTGGAGGAGACTTTCGCCACCTTGCGGAAGTTTCGCGTGAAGCTGAACCCAGCGAAGTGCGCCTTTGGTGCTTCGGCCGGGAGGTTCCTCGGTTTCATTGTCAACCAGCGGGGGATCGAGGCCAACCCGGACAAAATCAAGGCCATCCAAGATATGTCCCCTCCGACCAAAGTGAAGGAGGTTCAGGAGCTCGCTGGAAGGGTCGCCGCGCTCGGACGATTTGTGGCAAAATCGGCCGAACGCTGCCAACCGTTCTTCAAGGTGTTGAAGCGCCCGAAAGACTTCCTTTGGACGGCCGAATGTCAAGTGGCATTCGACCAACTCAAGGAGTACTTGGCGTCTCCTCCCCTGCTGTCCAAGCCGCAAGAGGGGAGATGCTCTACCTCTATCTGGCGGTCTCCCCAACCGCAGTCAGCGCAGTACTGGTTCGGGAAGAGGCAAAGCTCCAGAAGCCTGTGTACTACATCAGCCGGGTCCTACGGGATGCCGAGACGCGGTATACGAAGGCGGAAAAGATCGCCTCCGCGCTGCTCACCGCGGCCAGGAGGCTTCGCCCCTATTTCCAGGCTCATCCTGTCACCCTCTTGACCGATCAACCACTGCGGCAGATCCTCAGCAATCCTGAGAATGCGGGACGGCTGGTGAAGTGGGCAGTAGAACTTGGTGAGTTCGACATCCGCTACCAGCCCCGACCCGCCATCAAGGCCCAGGTGCTCGCGGACTTCCTCGCTGAGTGCACTGTGCAGGAGGCGGAACCTAGGCCGCCGGAAACACCCAGCCTCGGCCTCCCAATCTGGACGCTTCACATTGATGGGTCGTCGAACCCCGAAGGTGGAGGGGCCGGGCTGGTCCTTACCAGTCCCGATGGAGTGATAGCCGAGTATGCCTTGAGGTTCGGATTTCCAGTGACCAACAACGAGGCGGAATACGAGGCCCTAGTCGCAGGACTCAAACTCACCAAGGAGCTCGGCATCCGGCGTCTGAAGGTCTTCACCGACTCCCAGCTGGTGGTCGGGCAGGTCCGAGGGGAGTTCGAGGCTCGAAGCCCGACCATGCAGAGCTATGTCTGGAAGGTGCAAGCACTCATTCCCGACCTCGGCAGTGTTGACATTCAGCAGGTCCCAAGAAGCGAAAATGCCAGGGCCGACAGGCTGTCCCGCTTGGTGGGCGCAGACGCGCACAACTTGTCGAGGGCGATCTACCTGGAGACCCTGGATGCCCCGAGCATCGGCGAGGCCGGAGCGGTGATGGTGATTGATCCGGAGCCATCTTGGATGGACCCGCTCGTCGCCTACCTCGCCGAAGGGATCCTCCCAGAGGACGAAAATCAAGCTCGGCGACTCGTCATGAAGTCCGCCCACTACGTACTCTATGAAGGGAGGCTGTATCGGACCTCGTTCACCGCCCCCCTCTTAAGGTGCCTCCGCCCCTCGGAAGCGGCCTACGCCCTCAGCAAAGTCCACGAAGGCATCTGCGGATCGCACCTGGGGGCTAGGTCCTTGGCGCATAAGATCATGAGGCAAGGCTATTATTGGCCTACCTTGTTGGAGGACTCAAAGGATCATGTGCGGAAATGCGACGCCTGCCAGCGCCACGCCAACGTCCAGAGAGTCCCTTCTGTCCCCTTGGCACCAATCACGGCACCCTGGCCCTTCGCCCAGTGGGGAATGGATATCCTTGGACCATTCTCCGTTGCTTCAGCTCAGCGGAAATTTTTGATTGTTGCAATCGACTACTTCACCAAGTGGGTGGAGGCAGAGCCGCTGGCCACTATCACGGAGGTGCAAGTCCGGAAGTTCGTGAAGAAGAACATCATTGTCCGATTTGGGGTACCTCGGGTCCTCATCTCGGATAATGGGCGACAGTTCGACAACAAGCATTTCCGTGACTTCTGCGAGGAGTTCGGGATCGAGCATCGGTTCACATCTGTGTCGCATCCCCAAACCAACGGCGAGGCCGAGGTCACAAATCGGACAATCCTCCAAGGAATCAAAGCGCAAATCGGTCAGACGGGGCAAGCTTGGGTCGAAGAACTCGAGAATGTCCTTTGGGCGTATCGGACCACGCATCGGACCCCTACCGGGGAGACGCCTTTCAGCCTAACCTATGGCACGGAAGCCGTTGTCCCCGTGGAGCTCGGACTCCCCTCACCTCGGGTGGCCGCGCACCGACCCGAGGCCAATTCGGAACAACTCCGAGGGAACCTGGATCTCTTGGAAGAAGCGAGGGAAATGGCGCAGGTTCGGATGGCGATGTATCAGCGGAGGGTGGCCCGATATTACAACTCCAAGGTCCGACCGAAGCTTTTCAGAATCGGAGATCTGGTGCTAAGGCGAGCTAAAGCATCTCGACCTGCGGAAGGTGGGAAGCTAGCGCCAAATTGGGAAGGCCCATATAAGGTTCGCTGGGTAAACCGACCTGGCTCCTACCAGTTGGAGGCCCTAGATGGTCGAGAAATTCTAAGGAGCTGGAATTCCGCTAACCTGCGGATGTATTACCAGTAGAACGACGATGCCAGAAAGACAGTTCAAAAATGTATAACGTTTTGCATTCAATAATTTCTGGTTACAACGGCGTGCTCGTGTGATTACAAGAAATTCCCAGAGGGGAATTAGGGTGTAAAGAAAGTAAAGAAGAGGTGGAGACTCCGAGGAGCTGAAGATCTGGGATCCCGAAACCTCCATCTGAAGCGGTTGCAATCCCGTCGGAAGTGGGTGCTTCCAACCGGAGGCGCCATCGGCGTCTCACGAAAGAGACGAAGAGCCGGCGCGGATGAAGAAGAAGTGGACGAAGGAGAAGTCCACACTGCCTCCAACCGGAGGCGCCATCCACGCCCCACGAAGAGGATGAGGAGCCGCCGCCGACGAAGCTCCCGCTGCCTCCAGGGGAACGCCACCTCCAAGGGATATTCCGGTCCTCCCCAGTGTTAGGGGAGAGAAGGAATACAAGGGGGAAGAGCATATGGAGGCGCGGTCCCGGATCAGGCACCTGGTGCGGAGCTCAATCGGGACGCCGAACTTCAAGGAGGGGAGACGTGATCCCGGATGAAACGCCTAGAGCGGAGTTCCGCCGGGGAGAACCTCCTTGTTGATCCCAGATGAAACGGCTAGTTGGCTGAAGTCGCGAGGGGCGCGCCTCCCGTTCCCTCGGCAGGAGTCTCTCAGCCATGCGCCAGAGAGAAGGTCCACGATCCATGGCAACTTGAACAGCTCCGGCTTGGCAAACTCCATCGCGCCTGCACCTGTATTTATAGCCAAACTGCAGCCCCCCGGTCGTTCCGATGCGGGTGGCTCCCATAAATGCGGACGCATTGAATCCGGAGCCGTTCTGGCTCTCGAGGCGTATCTTTCCGCGATTTTCTAAGCGTCATTCTCCTTAATCGCATTCTTTGTGCAGGACACTCTGGGTGGCACGTACCCCTAGGTCCACATATCTCCGCTCGCGCCCAGGTCGCGTCCGCCTCGAAGAACGCGCGCATCGCGGCCGCTTAACTGACACTCCTCGCAAGCAGCAACTGGCGATCCGATTTCCCAGGTAACACATCAATTAGCGTTTAATGCCCTTCTGGTGTTCCCCAGGCAATGCTTGGAGAAGAGGAGAAACACGATCGCAGCTGGCCACGGAGAAACCCCGTCGGGCTGCAAGCGACAGGCGCATGACCAACGAGCGGAATCTCCCGAGGCTCGGCCCTCGGATGCCAGGCTAACCCGATGACCATCCCGGGAGCAGACTAGCCTGAAGCCCCGACCGGTCGCCTTGGCTTGCGCCAGCCTTGGCCGACCAACGAGCCGAATCTCCCGAGGCTCGGCCCTCGGATGCCAGGCTAACCCGATGATCATCCCGGGACCAGACTAGCCTGAAGCCCCGACCGGTCGCCTTGGCTTGCGCCAGCCTTGGCCGACCAACGAGCGGAATCTCCCGAGGCTCGGCCCTCGGATGCCAGGCTAACCCGATGACCATCCCGGGAGCAGACTAGCCTGAAGCCCCGACCGGTCACCTTGGCTTGCGCCAGCCTTGGCCGACCAACGAGCGGAATCTTCCGAGGCTCGGCCCTCGGATGCCAGGCTAACCCGATGATCATCCCGGGACCAGACTAGCCTGAAGCCCCGACCGGTCGCCTTGGCTTGCGCCAGCCTTGGCCGACCAACGAGTGGAATCTCCCGAGGCTCGCCCCTCGGATGCCAGGCTAACCCGATGATCATCCCGGGAGCAGACTAGCCTGAAGCCCCGACTGGTCGCCTTGGCTTGCGCCAGCCTTGGCCGACCAACGAGCGGAATCTCCCGAGGCTCGGCCCTCGGATGCCAGGCTAACCCGATGATCATCCCGGGAGCAGACTAGCCTGAAGCCCCGACCGGTCGCCTTGGCTTGCGCCAGCCTTGGCCGACCAACGAGCGGAATCTCTCGAGGCTCGGCCCTCGGATGCCAGGCTAACCCGATGACCATCCCGAGACTAGACTAGCCTGAAGCCCCGACCGGTCGCCTCGGCTTGCGCCAGCCTTGGCCGACCGACGAGCGGAATTTCCTGAGGCCTAACCCTCGGATGCCTGGCTTAGTGCTGGAAGAATTTTCTGAGGCCTAACCCTCGGATGCCTGGCTTAGTGCCGGAAGAATTTCCTGAGGCCTAACCCTCGGATGCCTGGCTTAATGCCGGAAGAATTTCCTGAGGCCTAACCCTCGGATGCCTGGCTTAGTGCCGGAAGAATTTCCTGAGGCCTAACCCTCGGATGCCTGGCTTAGTGCCGGAAGAATTTCCTGAGGCCTAACCCTCGGATGCCTGGCTTAGCGTCGGAAGAATTTTCTGAGGCCCAACCCTCGGATGCCTGGCTTAGTGCCGGAAGAATTTCCTGAGGCCTAACCCTCGGATGCCTGGCTTAGTGCCGGAAGAATTTCCTGAGGCCTAACCCTCGGACGCCTGGCTTAGTGCCGGAAGAATTTCCTGAGGCCTAACCCTCGGATGCCTGGCTTAGGGCCGGAAGAACTTCGAGAGTCAGGAGTCGGCAAGACGCTGCCAAGAGTTAAAAAGAAAAAAAAAAGAGGAGGACGAAAGCGAGATGAAGAAACATTCGACTTGTATTAATTTTCATTGTTTCAGGGCCAAGGCCCATACAATTTGGCAAAACGCCGACATACAAAAAAAAAAGAGGACAACGAAAGGTACAAGAGGTCAGCTTGGAGGAACCCCCGGGTCGGGAGCGTCGGGCTCGTCCGCAGGGGGTAGGGAGGCGGTAGGAGAATCAGCAGGCGATGGCGCCGGAGAGGAGTCGAGAAGGGAAATCCCACTCAGGTCAACTTCGGGGTACTTAGCCGACACCCTTGCCAGGCCCTCCTCGAAGCCTAAGATGAAGGATTCGGACCCCGCGTCCGACGCGTCACGGACGAACTCGTCAGACTGACGATAGGCCCGTACCGCCTCCGACATATCACGGGTGAACTCGGCGGACTGACGATAAGCCTGTACCGCCTGGCGCCCGATCTCCGCACTCTTCTCGGCCAGCGCCGCCTCTGCTCGCTCCGTAATCTGAGCCTTAGCCTCCAAGACCTTCGCCACAATCCGGTCTTCAGCCTCGGAGGAGACCCTCAGCAGATTAGCCTGAGCCTCCTTATGCTTCGCCTCGGCAGCAGTGCGAGCGGCCTCAGCTTCCTCCAGGCGCGAACGGAGCTCTTGGTCGTTCGCGCGGGACCTCTCCAAGGCTGACTCCAATTCGCCCAGTTTGGCTTCAAGAGACCGGGTTCGGTTGCGGGCGCTGTCGGCAGACCGCTGAGCCTTCTCCCACCTCTCTCGATAGTCCGCGACCTTCCGGGACTGCTTTTCAGCTCGTTCCTCCGCCTTCTTAACCCTGCTTTCGAGGCCCGAGGCGACTTTGAGTTGCTCCCGAGCTTCCAACAGTTGCTTCTCGAGGGCGGCGAAGCCGAGTGCTCGCTCTTCGGCCTCCCGGAGCCTCGCCTCGAGGTCCCCGGTCGTCCTGCCCGCCACAGCCTGGCCTCCCTCTTCCACTGCTTTCAGTCGGTCCTCGGCCTTCGCCAGAAGCCCCGCCTGTTCCTTGTAGCACTCCTCTAGACGGATCATGTACTGGGCGAGCTAAGAGATAGGAAAAGTGAGGGCGTCAGGCGGAGAACAACAGAGCTAATAAATGGTGAAAAGCGGCCAGAAGAACACTCACCGACATGAGACAGACGCAGCTGGCAGCCCCGACGTCAGAGACCCCCAACTCCCGGACCCGCCGACGGTCCTTCTCCAGCAGCACTGTTTCGATGAGGTTTCGGGCGCCATCGGTAGTGAAGGCCGACCCCGATTTCTCCCCGGAGCCGGATGGTGGTTCTGCAGCCTTACCCTTATCCATCGCCTGGGGAAGAGTCCTGCTGATTGTGCTCGGGGCGGGGGTCACTCCAGGAATTGATAGGGCCCCGCTCGGCCGGGGCCTCGGCGCGTCCCTCCTCGAATCATCAGGAGCCGGCTGAGTCGAAGGCCGGGCCGGGGACCGATCACGTCCGACCCGTCCGTCTCGAGCGGGCTCGGATGATACCTCCGGAATAGTGGCAGTCTCACCACCGGAGGGCTGACACAGCGTCGGCTGCCGGTCCGTGCCCACGGCGTCTCCCTGATCGGTGGGCCCGGACTCGTCGGTCTGCGTCGGAGGCACCTCCTTGCGGGACTTCTTCGCCGGCGGGGCTCCGCTCGGAAGAGCTCGTTTCCTCCTCCGGACCGCTTCCAGTAGGGACGACCTACCAACAGCCGGTCCCTTGTCCGACCGCATGACGTCGTCAATCTCTGCAACAAGAACGAGATGGTCGGGCTGAGAAACCGAAGGAAAGAACGAGACGAAAGAGGAGAAAAGAGTCAAAAAAGAAATGGTGGCGGGCTCACGGTCGGTGGGGACCGAGCTCAGACCGACATTCACCAAGGTATCCTCAGAAATAAGGCGGGCCACCGGGGGGAGCTGGCCCTCGACAACCAACCCCTTCAAGGCGGCCAAGCCATCGGATTCCTCCCTCGACAGTCTCGATAGGCCGATCGGGGACTTCATCGGCGTCTCCCAGGTTTCCCTAATTTCCCAAGAGGGATCTACATCGATGAAGAAGAAACGCTCCTTCCAGCTGTGAATGGAGGAAGGAGCCTCTTTGACGAGGCCGCACCCTCGCCGCGCCGCAAAGCACCACCACCCTTTGTCCTGGGGGTGGCCACTCAGGCTGTAGAACTCCCAAAAAACATTCAGAGTAGCGGGAATCTCGTGCATGCGGCAGAGAACCTGGAAGACCGTCAGGGCATGCCACGAGTTCGGCACTAGTTGCGTCGGCGCAACTCTTAAACCCCGGAGTACCTGCACGACTAAGTCCGAAGGGGGAAAGCGGAACCTGGCCTGGAGAATGCCCTCATTGATGGCGATCTTCCCTGGAGGAGGATGGGACATCCTCTCCTCAGGCCCCGGGAGCGTAACGTTGCAGGCCTCGGGAAGGTGGTACCGAGCCACGAGTTTGTCTAAGTCTTCGGCGACCAGCTCCGACTTAATGTGGTCTGCTCTCACTTCGCCCATTCCTAATGGCCAATAAACCTACGGTCAGGACGGGGACAAGAAGGGGGGGAAGACCGGGACGACTGGGGTACACTAGTACAAAAGGAGAAAGTATGGAGAGCCCTAAGTAGAAGAACGGGGTAACTCACCGGAAGAGAAGGAAGAACGGCTCCGAGAGCGTCAAAGGAGAAGCAAGCGAACAGTCCGACGGCAACAACGGCAGCGCAAAGGGGAAACTCAAAAATGTCTGTAAAGAGGAAGACGGACGGGGGAGGGCCCCCGGTTAAATAGGCGGAAAGGCGGGTGATGCCTCGATGACGCCAGAGGACGCCTGGCCGCCGAAGGGTCGCTCGCGCCCCAAAGGCGAATCGACACCATTAAGGAAGGATGTCCGCCGAAATCCTCAGACTGCCAGGTCAGCAACAACCGCCATACGCCATAAAGAAGGCGGGGAGCTCGAAGCGCGCGCGCCTCTCCGAGGGATGGCGGCAATCTCGAAGCATCACTCCCTTCACCCGTTCCCCTTCTGGTTCCAGGCTCGGAAGTGGGGGGCTACTGTTACGGGGGAACTAAGCCGCCATGCTCCACGTGACCGGCACGCGCGCCCATGAAGACTACGGCTGTCCTTTGATCCAGCAATCCGACCCCGAGTCGGACATCTTCGGCTCCACAGCCTGACCTCGAGTCGGCTGCCCTTCGATCCAGCAGTCCGGCCCCGAGTCGGACATCTTCGGCTTCGCAGCCCGACCCCGAGTCGGCTGCCCCTTAATCTAGCAATCCGACCCCAAGTCGGATATCCTCAGCACCGCAGCCCGACCCCGAGTCGGCTGCCCCCTGATCCAGCACTCCGACCCCGAGTCGGAGATCTCTTGATAACGACAGGCTGCTTCCCAGAGGCACGCCGAGGCCTCCTGCTCCACTACTCCCTGCAACGGCTGTATCCGATGCTGTTCCACGATCTCCTGTATCAGCCGTACAAAGCGGAACTCCACTACGCCCTGTCATGGCCGTACCCAGCGCTGCTCCACGACGCCCTGTAACGGCCATGTCAGTGGCCACTCCATCGCGCCCCACGATGACAAACCCCCCTGAGAGACCCCCCAGCCAGGTATATATGCGGCTGGGGGGAGAAGGGGGGGTAAGCAATATCTTCCAGAGCACTCTCTTGCTTGCTATTATCATCTCTCCTCCTCCTCCAATCTCCTCTGACTTGATCGTCGGAGGGCCCCCGCTACCCCAGTGGTGGTGCGAGGCTTGCTCGCAGGTTTTCCGGTGGAAGGTGGAGCGTAACCAACACCAACCAAGACAACTCAGACGGAACCCCGTTCACACCGCTGTGTCAATCGTTCTCGGTTTGGACCACCAGCAACAATATGCAATATAAAAGATATTGTTTTCTAGAAATAATACATAGCTAAGTTGCATGAAGTAGAAGACATGTATATTTAAAACATACTTCATGATAATGCTTTTAGATTTAATCAGCTTAACACAATCAACATATTTAAATTTTAAGCTGATTTGTATTCAATTCAAAGTAATAAAGCATTCTGAGGTATATAGCATATACTTAGATATTTCTCCCCCTTTTTGACAACATCAAAAAGATAGTGAAACATTAAGTACAAAGATCAGAGCAGAACACATCGAGTGTGAATTCAAGAGGTTTTTTAATTTGATACCACAGATAGTTTTCTAATCAAGTGTAGGTGGAATCTTCCTTAGGTTAATTCAAGAAGTACCACAAATGATATTCAAGGAAAAATATGAGTGGAAATCTAACCTCTCTTCACTAAGTATGAAAGCTTATTCATTTAAGACCTTTTGCCCAATCTATTAAGTATTTTATCAACATGAGAGCAATTTAATTAATTTTCAGAGTAAAAGATCAAAATTATATATTTGGAAAAACATATCATCATGTTGGATCATTAATTCTTAATGACTTCAAAGTTCTTATATGATAATAAGAGCATTGGGGCACAAATACCAAAATATGAGTTTATGCAATTTTTGATACATCTTTGAGCTCTTTTAAAGACTTTCTTTTATTCCTTTAGAAAATAAGCATAATTTGATACATAAAATAATGAATTGGCACAAAATAGAAGTTCTAAAGAGTAAGCCAATTAAAACTCATTAGTGAAGTTTAAAAAAAATAGATTTTCTAAGAGATACTCAAGAAAATTTAACACATTATTCTCCTCCTTTTTCATTAAATTAGAGGCTCTTAAGATTTGCAATTTGGTTCAAGAGTGATGCATGAGATATACTAACCAAATAACACGCCTCAAGGTGTATCATAAAGATCTTCAGATTTAAATTTCAGATGATACATATTGGAGAGTATTAGAATCACTTTTCATTTAGTATTCTTTCTCTCTCCTTTAGTTATAGATTTATGCGATTAAGTTCCATAAGACCTCTCCTTCTGAAATTTTCTTTCTCCCCCTCAATTGATCATTCCATTTAAGAGTTTAGAATCCTAAGATAATGTTCAATAAAATTGTCAATCTCAAAAATATATTTTCTATAAGTTTCAGCTTATTTTCATAAGACTCAAGGTTTGAGATAAGACAACCTTTATAGAACTCATCTCAAGGTAATTTAAAGCATGTCTTGCAATATAAGGAAGTTCATAAAAATCAATCCATAAGATTTAAGGTATACATCAAATTGAAGTAACTTTAGGATAAGATACTGAATATCTAAAGCTCCCCCTCAAAAGATGCATACTTCTTTAATCATTCTTTTCTTTTGTTGAATTTCAGATTTTAATGACAAACGTGAATAGAACTGAAATTCTATGATATCGAGAATGTAGAGTGATCTAGAATTATTCAAAATTTATAGTATTCACTCTATATATATATATTCTGATGATAGTTTCTAAGAATGTAGGAGAGAAAAACATATAGATGATCATTGAGGTATGTGTATTTATAGAACTCAATTTCTTAATCACAGTTCTTCAGCAATGTATACATGAAGCTCAATAAGTTTTTTAAATATTAAAATAAAGTCATATATTTTAAAAATATTTACTTGCAATCAAGATCATCGTAAGACACATCATTTGAATCAAAATTAGTATACTTTGAAGGTAAGAAATGATATGTTTCGGATGCGTATCGGAGCAATTAAAATAAATTTTGTTTTTCTTACATTAACATTTTATTTAGTAATCATATGGAGTTTAAACTTTTATACAAAATCGGATTCTGAATTACATAGGATTTTCAATAGAAGCTTTCTAAGTCATAATATGAGATATGTATCTTTCACAATGTAGCTCATCTTAAATTGTTACGATTGAAAAATACATATTTCAATAACATTAAAGCACTTTCAGAATCTTTGTGTTTAATTTTGAGTTTCGATACAAAATAAAGGATATTTTAACAAGTATTAGGACATTATGTATCAAAGTTAGGCAAGTAGAAAGATAGATCAATATCAATTTATTTTCCCTAAATAGAGATGTTCTTCTCTTCTCCTTTCTACAATTTTATTTAGCTTTCAGATTTTAACAATGATTGTGAATGACAAATCTGAAATTTCTTTTCAATAAAACTAATCAAAAGATGTTATGTAGCAATTCAAACATTCAATCAAATTATCCAAGTATGAAACATTACAAAATATTGAGAATCCATAAATCAAGACATCATACCATATGCAAAATATACCATGTGTTAAGTCATGCATTAAAATACTAAGTACAAGAATGTCAAGGATCAAAATCAATTCTTTTCAAATAAACTCCCCCTATTTAAATATAATCTTGCAATGATTTCATCCTTAAAGTGTGTTTTCAAGTGATTAAAAATTTGACTTAATTCTACTTTCATTTACTTTGTTTTTCATTTATAACTTTCTTATGCTCTATACTCTATTTGCTCCCTATCCGGTGGAGTTGGAAAGGGGCACGAGGTACTACCACTAGCCTCCCTCTTGTGCCGTCCCTAATATGCCCTACACCGAATAGTTGGGTCAAATAGTGCCGGGTACTACCACTAGCCTCCCCATTGGCACCATCCCTATGATGAGCAATATAGAAAGGTTAAAATGTTTACTTCAAAACCTCCCTGTTTAAGTGTAATTAATTATGGATTTTATCCCTTTCAAAAGAATGCTCACACAAGTCTCACAAATGTGTCGAATATATTAAGTTTGTTTTGCTTTTCCTTAAGGTTGAAGTGTTTGCCTCTACTTGGATTTTACTTCTCTTGAATAATATCCATTTTCTTTTCTTTATCTCTCTCTCTTTTTGTTATTCTCAAGTAATTTTCATGAGAGAGCAGAATAGAGAATTAATCTTACGTATCATATATATGTATATCATGCAAACAACATTTTCATTATGCTCAAGGTTTCATAACTTCTCACAAGTTATTTTACATCAACATTTTAAGCATATACTTGTGTATTTCATGGTTATGACATAGGCAAAGATATATTTTAGTTTGGGTAAACCATGAAATAATTTCTAAAAGTATAAGTCAGTCAATACACATATAGACATGATATCAAAAATTAATAATTAAAGAATTTAATCATGCCATAATAAGATTTAAGTTACTGACTTTGCTCAACTAATTTGTGAGAAAAGTATCTAAATTACCTATTCATTATATGTTCTTCAAGCCAAACTAGATTTCTTATGTGTGAACTTTTGGCTGAAGAAGATCCTCTCTCTTGTTTGCATGTGAATGTTTAGTGTATCTTACATGAAGATATCCTTCAAGTTGAAATTTCTCATTTTTCTTTCTTGAAGGAAGGTCATTAGTTTCTTTAAGATACAAAGCATTCATCCAACATATATATTTTTTTAACTAGATGACTCAATATAAGATATGACAATAGTTGCATGTTGAGTCACTTTACTCAAGAGATTGCCTAAATATAAGCAAGCACATATCATTTGAACTAAAGAGATAGATTCATTAACCAAGATAGTTTAAGTCAATTTAGTTTAGATTCTATTTGCTTAAGATAATTATCAATAAGATATGTTAACTATGTTTTAATCAATTTATCTTAAACATTTGTTTCTATCAAAATTCAGATTATGATTTATTTGTTATCAATAAAATATGATTAATTAAAGTTAGATTGAAGTCTTGCACAAGGTCACATAATGAGCATACAATCTGGTCTACTAGCTGTAAAATAATTATTCTATCATGCTTCAATACAGCTTTAACACAATAGATCTACTTTGCTCATCCTTTTCAAATTCTACAAGATGGGGTCATAGATATACCTTCTTCATGCCAATCTTCTATAAGAGTTTTCTTGTGGACTAACGTTGGTCAATGAAGATCCCCTTTCCTGTTTGTCTTAATTTGGAGTTTGAGAGAAGATGTTAATTCATTCATCATATTTCAAACTCACTTTGCAATATAACTCTTCATTAGTAGAACCAAAAATGATGTCATCAATGCATACTTTGAGCAAATAAGATATCACAAATTCATCTTTTTGATGCATAGATTTATCACTATTACTTTCTATCAAAAAGGTTGCTTAAGCTTTTATATATCATGCTTTTGATGCTTGTTCTAAATCACATATTGCTTTATCATATATGTAATGTGTATTTTTAAATATGGTGGTTATTTTTCATAGATCTCCTTTTTAATGAAGTAACCACATAGGAGTGACTTCTACACATTCATTTGACAGAATATAAAGCTCATGAAGCAAGCACATGATAATGATGATCTTTACTTCTAATCATGCAAGAATCTTTATCAAGATCTATTTCCTCTTTTCTTGATTTAGTCTTTTAGTAGTCATCAATTTTTCTTCATTAAGTGCATATGTAAAAGATTAACCATATAATTTGATTTTAGTATTTTGATAATAAATCATTAGTCTCATAAAGAATAAAATGAATGTTCTATATGCATTGCTTGATGAATGATATCCAAGGATAGAAGTATCTTTATCAGATTTGGCATTATTTTCATAATAACATGTACGACTGAAAAATATGAAAGATATGCAATGGTTCATTTTCCATTTTTCAGAAGATCAAAATTTTCATCAAAAATAGAAATCATATGTATGATAAGCAGTGATGATAGTCTTTTAAAAATTATTTAAGTAGATGACTATCATACATAATTGTCTTTTTCATTTCTTCAAGAATTCTATTAATCCTATTTTGCTTATGGTGTCCTTGGTGCTGAAATCATTGGATTTAATATTATTTTCTGTATAAACTTTATCAGGATTTTGGTTTTCAACACTGTGCCATGATACTCTTTATCTTCACAGTTTGGAAACCTTTATCATTTGAACCACTTTTACAAGATTTAGTAAATACAGAAAAATACTTCAGTTTTATTTTTCAAGAATAAATCCAATGTAAGCTTTTGAAAAAACTTGGAGATGGAAACAACATCTTTAGATTTAGAAATGATTTTTGTTTGTTTCCTTAGTTAGCATGCATAGCAAAACTTTGACCTTTAAGTAGATAATCTAAGTAAGCCTATGGCAAGGTCTTTTGAGATTAAGTACATACTAGCATGAGTTGATTTTATATGCCAAGGATGGTTTCTTGGTATTCATAGTGCATATATTCAAAAGCATACCAAGTACACATTATCATATCTATGATCAATAAACAATAATGCCATAGATAAAAACTCTCAATCAAGCATATAGAGAATTTGTTGCCCAGATAGACAACCCAAGAGGGGGGGGTGAATTGGGTTTTTAATATAATTTGGCTAATTAAAACTTTGTGGATGATTAATTAAAAACTATAGCAAGTTATTTAATTCAAGCCTAATGCTGTGAGTAATGTGCGGGGAAGAAGATGAGAGACAATGCACTACAAACACAAAGTTTTATAGTGGTTCGGAGCTAACCCTTGCTCCTACGTCCACTCCCCAAGTCTCACTTGGGAATTTCGCTATAACCCCCTTGGATTACAGCCGGTTGTTTTGCAAGCTCACAACCAAACTTGTTGTTTTACGAGCTCACAACGAACTCGGTCGGTTTTCCCAGGCTCACCGACTAGAACCAACCCCGATTGTTTTCCCGGGCTCACAATCAAACCCTTACACACGTTGGTTTTAACTTGGCTCACCAACCAACCTTAAACCCCTTGATTCAATCCCCCGATTGAATCAAGTAAATACAAGAGATAGGAGAAAACAGAAAATAGCTTCTCAAAAAGCAGATTTAAGACAATATAATCGTAAAGGAGTTAGAAGCCCTCAAACGCTTTTAAGCTGGTGAAGAGGTATGGCTTCTGGAACTCCGGTCTCCTCTTGAAAGAGTGGTCGACTTGAATGCAGGAGGAGGAAGCTTTGATTGTTGGGAAGAAGTTGTTGGAGCAGTAAATGCAGATCTCCCCTTTTTCGTTTAAGAGCACTTGGAGAGCTTGAAAACTTGAATGCTTGGAGTGGAATATCTGTTCTCTTTTTTTCTACAGTCCTCTGTGGCTATTTAAGCCAACCCCCACGGGAACTAGCCGTTACTCTGCTTTTTCTGGCCGTTCTGCACACTCTGCGCAGCCTGACAATATGACCGTTGGTGGGTTGGAGTCGACTCGCGCGATCAGGAGTCGACTCGGCAACTGTTCCAAATTTGAATTAAAGTTGTCGTCTTGACTGGGAGTCGACTCGTCTTGACCTGGAGTCGACTCGCCAACTTCTGGAGCTGACGTGGCAATTTTGGAGTCGGCTCATCCACTGAAGTCCGTGGATCCAAATTTGAATTTTGTCCACTCGAGTCGACTCGACTGTCCTGGGAGTCGACTCGAATCTCAGAGCCCGAACTCTCGATTCTCTGTCGTTTGGCTCATCCAGTCTTGGAGTCGACTCGAACCTCCTTGGAGTCGACTCGGCTCTCAGTTTCCGAAAGTTGGTCTTCTGCCTTTTGACGTGTAGCTTGTCTTGGAGTCGACTCGAGCTGTCTGTGAGTCGACTCGAATCTCAGAGGCAGTAACATGGTCTTCTGTCTGTTGATGGTCACTCAGTCTCGGAGTCAACTCGTGTACTGCGGGAGTCGACTCGAATCTCAGAGTCCGAAAATCATTCTCTGACTTTTTCCTTGTGTTCCTCTGAGAGTCGACTCTTACCTTCTTTGGAGTCGACCTGCCAACCATCGGAGTCGACTCGCGTTCCACTGGAGTCGACTCGAATCTCAGACCCGAAAACTGCTCTCTGACTTTTCTGCCTGTGACTGCTTGGAGTCGACTCTTACTTCCCTGGAGTCGACTCGGTGAACATTGGAGTTGACTCGCGCACTTCAGGAGTCGACTCGTTGACAGGTTCTGAGATGAAGCTTTCTGTTCCTCTTTCTGTTCTCAGTCGGAGTCGACTCGTACTAATCTGGAGTCGACTCGAGCTCGTGCCAGTGAACTTGATACGCTTGGAGTCGACTCGTGATACTCGGGAGTCGACTCGAGTCTCAGACATTGGTTCATGCAGACTTCTTAACTTATCCAAAATACTATGAACCAAGTCTAGAAACACTTGGACAGGATTTTCACTGAAACACTCAATTGAATTCATTAGTAATCACAAGATATACTCAATTGCTTTGAGCTCATCAAAATCAAATGGGGTTTTAATCAATCACTCCACAATCTCCCCCTTTTTGATGATGACAAAACTTTGAGTATATGTAAAATGAATTGCTCATAAAACAATGAAGTAAAATCCATAAATGAATTCAAATGTCTGATAATTTAATTTATCCAAGTTTGAAGGGAGTGAAACATTAAATTTCGGAGTTAAAGCTCCCCCTTTCATTTGGAATTATATAAGCCTTCATATTATGCAATCAATTGTTTGGCTTATATGCCATTAATGTTTTAGCTTGATTAAAATTCAGATTCTCCCCCTCAACATATGCATTCAACTATATTTTGATTTTCTGAATTTCCTCTTCATGCTTTGAAGTTTTTTTGAACTGAATTTTATCTTTTTAGAGGGAAAATCTGTCAATTTGTTCTTGAGTAGGATTCAGCTAATCTCCGAATATCTCTTGAATAGATTCTGGAGATTACTCCATTAGGAGCCCCAAAAGAGAGATAATGAGCCTCGAGGTACCGAATCCACTTAGAACAAATTTGTGTGTGTTTCTAAGAGTTTATCGTTATATTTATTTCCATTGATTTCTTTTACATATTGTTTTTTTTTAATATTTCTCCCCTTTTACATATTTTACCATATTTTATACATATTTCTCCCCCTTTTTGTCATCATACCAAAAAGGAGGTAATCACACACAATCAATGGCACAATCAACAAATGGCACATCAAATGGCACATAATTGAAGATAAAATATCTACTCATTGTATTGATATGAATGTGAATACATTTGAGAATACAATAAGTAAAGCAAAACAAGACAAAACACAAAAACATCTATGGCCTCCTCGAGGATGAGGCTCCCCCTCTCGAGGATGCATTTCCTCCTCTGGAGGATGTGGCTCCTCCTCTCGAGGATGTGGCTCCTCCTCTCAATCGGCTCTGCTCCATGAGGAGGGTGACTGCATCTGTCACATGTCCGAGCTGCGTGATAATAGACGTGGTGGCTCTGCTATGTGTAGTGGAGAGCTCTGTCACCGACGCCTGAAGCCCAGTCACCGATGTCTGAAGTGCGTCCAGCTTGTCGATGAGTACATTCGACAAGCGCTCGGCCCCCTCGGTGGTGGTGTGCATGTCACGACCTATCTCCTCTCGCATCTGTCGAGTGGAGCTCGTGACCTCACTCATGCTGTGGAACTGGGCCTGGACCAAACTCCGGATATTGTAGATCTCTTCCCGTACATGAGCCGTCATGTCAGTACGGAGCTCCCGAAGCAGCTCGTCCCTCAGATCTCGGACGATCTCCTGACGCAGCTCCCGGAGCTGCTCTGGATCAATCCGAACCTCCATAGATGGTGTAGCTGAGGAGGAAGGTCCGGCAAAGGTGGTAAGAGCAGGAGGAGTGGATGGGAGGTCTGGATGGTCTGGAAGGTCTGGGAAGTCTGAATCTGGCTCAGGACTGGGTGATGGTCTGGTGGTCTGAGCAGTGAGAGTAGACTTCCTAACCCAGATCCCTTCTCTCTTCCGAAATCCCATCCTGTGCATAGTCCCCGTACACAAGCGATCAGTCCATCGCAAGGCACGAGAGGGTTCCCTCTCAGGAATGGGAATCTTGTACTGCCTAAAAAGAAGAGTGAATAACATCCCGTATGGGAGTGAGAGCCTAGGTCTATCTAGGGGCTCACACATATACCTGTAAATGAGCTTTGGAAAGTTGATCGGGGTGTCCTGAAGGATATAAGACATAATAGCTAAGTCCCTCTCATTCACAAAATCAAATCTCCCTGTCTTAGGGAAGATGGACCTGGACAGAATGCTCAAAAGGATTCTCACTTCAATAGGAAGTGAGCTAGCAGATACCTCATCTAGGGGGGACTGAGGTGGATGCCCTAAGACGACCGTAAGGGCCGCAACTCTATCCTCAGGGTGTGCGGGAGCCACCCCTACTAATGGAAGGTGAAGGATATGGGCAATGAGGTCCTCTGTGACACGCAACGGGACACCTACTACCGTACCCTCGATACCTCCATCTCCCCGATGGACGGTACTGTAAAACTCTTGAACTAGGCCAGGATAGGTGGGAAGGTCCAAGGTGAGGAAGTACTCTAGGCCCTGGGCTCTAAGCCTATCGCCTATGGTGAACCCCTCCCGGGAGAGATAGTCGAAATCGACAAACCTCCCGGAGGTGACGGCCTTCCCGGCCAACGGCCTAACGAGAATCACCCTAGGCGGGGACCGATCCGGAGGTGGTTGCCTCGCGGGATCGTGCCGCGCCTTGGAGCGTCGCTCGGGACCGGCCTCGGGACGGGACCTCTTCCTAACGACGGTCTTACGAGGCATCTTGACTTAAACGGGAAGAAAAATACCTAGAGGACGGTGAAGAACCGACAGAGGAAGCTCGGGACGGACCGGAAATGACCTAGGAACGGACGGAAACTCAATGTCCGGCGAAGAATCGACGGGAAAAGGGCTTGGAGACGATCGGGGATGACCTAGGAGTCGGCTCTAGGGCTTTGTGAACAGTGGCGGCTTGAGGAAAAGTGTTTGCGAAACGACAAACCTAGGGTTAAAAAGTCGGATCCTGACTGCGAGTCGACTCCCCTGAGTCGCGAGTCGACTCGACCTCGAGTCGACTCCAGAATATGCGCGAGTCGACTCTCTGTTAGCGCATGTAGACTTCGAGTCGACTCCCGACAGTGTGCGAGTCGACTCCCCCTCAGCTGCCAACTTTGCGAGTCGACTCCCGCTAATGCGCGAGTCGACTCCCCCTTAGGAGCCGGCTCTGAAACTTACTCGAGTCGTCTCTAACCTTGGCACGCACCTAAAAACCATGCCATAATCGTGCCAAATGAGGGAAAATCACCTAATTAAGGACTGATTTGATGATCACTGCATAGAAACTCTATTTTAACCTCATTCTAATCATCAAAATCAATTAATCTAGTGAAAAACTCCCACTAGGATGAATCAATCACTCCTAATCCCCTTCTAAGCACACTAAACCTCTCTTCACTTAGAGGTTTTGTAAAAATATCTGCTAATTGATTATCAGTACACACAAATTGGAGTGACACATCACCATTCAATACATGATCTCTTATGAAGTGATGTCTTATCTCAATGTGTTTAGTTCTTGAGTGTTGAATTGGATTTTTAGTTAGATTTATGGCACTTGTGTTATCACAATTAATGGGAATTTTATCTTGTTTAATGCCATAATCTTCTAATTGTTGTTTAATCCATAAGATTTGAGCACAACAACTCCCGGCTGCAACATATTCAGCTTCTGCAGTGGATAATGCAACCGAGTTTTGTTTCTTGCTAAACCATGAGATTAGGTTTTCTCCTAGAAATTGACAAGACCCGCTGGTACTTTTTCTATCAAGCTTACATCCAGCGAAGTCTGAATCTGTGTACCCTATTAAGTTTAGGCTAGATTCTTTAGAGTACCACAGCCCTATGTTCTTAGTTCCAATTAAGTATTTAAAAATTCTCTTAACTGCAGCTAGGTGTGATTCTTTAGGATTAGCCTGATATCTAGCACACATGCACACACTAAACATAATATCAGGCCTACTTGCAGTAAGATACAGTAAAGAACCTATCATACCTCTATAAAGTTTTTGATCTACTGATTTACCTGGTTCATTTTGGTCTAACTTGCATGATGAGCTCATGGGGGTGCTGATTGACTTGTTTCCCTCCATATCAAACTTCTTGAGCATCTCCTTGATATATTTTGCTTGATTGATGAAGATGCCTCCTTCAGATTGTTTGATTTGAAGCCCGAGGAAATAGTTCAGCTCTCCCATCATGCTCATCTCAAACTCACTCTGCATCAAATCAGCAAATTCCTCGCAGAGGCGATTGTTAGTAGCACCGAAAATGATATCATCAACATAGATCTGTACTAATAACATATCCTTATTTTTCTTTTTCAGAAATAATGTTGTATCTACATTTTCCCTAGAGAATTCATGTTCTAATAGGAATTTACTAAGTCTCTCATACCATGCTCTAGGTGCTTGTTTTAGTCCATAAAGCGCTTTGTTCAGTTTATACACATGATTAGGGTATTGATGATTTTCAAAACCAGGAGGTTGTTCTACATACACCTCCTCATTAATAAACCCATTTAGAAAAGCACTTTTTACATCCATTTGATATAGCTTGAAGTCCTTAGAGCATGCATATGCTAATAGAAGTCTAATCGCCTCAAGTCTAGCTACGGGAGCAAAGGTTTCATCAAAATCTATGCCTTCTTCTTGATTATAACCCTTTGCTACTAGTCTAGCCTTATTCCTTATAACAATTCCATTTTCATCTAGTTTATTTTTATATATCCATTTTGTACCTATTATTGAATATTCAGAAGGTCTCTCTACTAGATCCCACACTTTGTTTCTAGTAAATTGGTTTAGTTCTTCTTGCATTGCATTTATCCAATTTACATCATTCTCGGCTTCTTCTATATGTTTGGGCTCAAAGTGTGAAACAAAAGCTAGATGGTTATTCAAATTCCTAAGAGATGCTCTAGTCCTAACTGGTTGTGATGGATCATCTAGAATTAGTTCCTTAGGATGCCCGTGAGCATACCTCCAAGCTTTAGTTAGCCCATGATCCACTATAGGCTCTTGGTTTGATGATTCTCCTTCAATCAACTTTTGATTACCATCTTGTAATCCCACCTCATCTATCTTTTCTTCAAGTATTTCAATATCATCATCAAGATTGGCTTTCTTACTAGAGGAGATGTCACTAGAGTCATCAAATACAACATGTATAGATTCTTCTATAACTAGAGTTCTTTTATTAAAGACTCTATAGGCTTTACTAGTTGTAGAATAACCTAAGAATATTCCTTCATCAGATTTAGGATCAAATTTTTCTAGATTATCTTTCCCATTATTATGGACAAAACACCTACATCCAAAAACATGAAAGTAATTAACTTTTGGTTTTCTATTTTTCCACAGTTCATATGGTGTTTTCTTTATGATGGGTCTTAATAAAACTCTATTTAATATATGGCAGGAAGTATTAATGGCTTCTCCCCAAAAGTACTTAGGGAGGTTACTTTCACATAACATCGTTCTAGCCATTTCCTCTAGAGTTCTATTTTTCCTTTCCACAACTCCATTTTGTTGTGGTGTCCTAGGTGCAGAAAAATTATGGGTTATCCCCTTTTTACTACAAAATTCATCAAATAATTAATTTTCGAATTCGGTACCATGGTCACTTCTAATGGCTATGACTGAAGACTCTCTAGCATTTGTTACTTCCTTATGGAACTTTTTAAACATGAAAAATGCTTGGTCCTTATGTGCTAGAAACATGACCCATGTGTACCTAGAGTAATCATCTACTATAACTAGACCATATTTATTTCCACCTAGGCTTGTTGTTCTAGTTGGACCAAATAGGTCCATGTGTAATAATTCTAGAGGCCTAGAGGTAGAGACACATTTTATGGGTTTAAAAGAATTCCTAGATTGTTTGCCAAATTGACATGCTTCACAGATTTTGTTCTTTTCAAATTTTAACTTTGGCAAACCTATCACGGAATCTCTTTTAACTAATTTAGTTATTGTGTCCATGCTTGCATGACCTAACTTACGGTGCCATAACCAACTAGCATCATTATCTTTAGTTTCATTAACAACTAAACATTGGTTATGTTTTGCAAGGTCTTCTAGGTCTACCACATATACATTTCCACGTCTAATCCCTTTAAAAACTAAACTATTATCATTAGTATTTGTTATAATGCATAGTGATGGTTTAAACATAACATCATATCCTTTATCACATAATTGACTAATGCTTAACAAGTTATGTTTAAGACCATCAACATATCTAACATTATCTATAAAAGTAGAAGGGGTGATTTGAACTTTACCAATACCAATGATGTGACCTTGGTTGTTGTCTCCAAACGTCACAGCACCTCCCTTCTTAGCTTCAAGGGTGAAAAATTGGTCTTTATCACCCGTCATGTGCCTTGAGCAGCTACTATCCAAATACCAGCAGTTCTTGTTGACCTTGGCTGCAAGACACTCCTACACAAGCAAATCATGTCATCTTAGGTACCCAAGTTTTCTTGGGTCCTTCATGGTTAGTCAAGTTGGTTCCTTTTGGAACCCATACCCGTTTAATTTTTCTTTTAGTTTTCCTTTTCCTATAGTCACATGCATTTGCCTTATGTCCTATATTTCCACAACAAAAACAGGTCATTTTCTTAGTTTTATTTTCCCCAGCTTTGACAAAGAAGTTACTAAGAAGTTTTTGTTTATTTTTCGGTTTATACCCTAAACCCGCTTTGTTGAATACGGCTCGTTGACTGTTAAGTATCATGTTTAACTTTTCAGAACTATATGTGAATTTTTCAACTAAGGATTTGTATTTGTTAAGTTCTTTAGTTAATATTTGATTTTCGGCTTTTAGATCATTTAGTTCTTTTGTTAGATCCTTGTTTAAGACTTGTTTATGGTTTTTGAGTTCTGAAAGTTCCTTAGTTAGTTTTTCATTATCTTTAGTTAAGGTATTAGTTTTCTTAATTAAGAGTTGGTTGCTTGTCTTAAGTTCTAGATTTTCTTTGGTAATAGCATCTTTATCCTTAATTAAAGAATCATACTTATGGATATAAGTTTGGTTAGTTACTTTTAGTTCCCTGTTTTTAACATTAACATCCTTATATTCAATCATTAGTTCGTTAAACGCATCATAAAGTTCATCAAATGAAAAATCATAGTGCGTATCGGAAGTTACCTCATTTTCGTTGGCCATGAAACAAAAATTGGCCTTCTCTTCTTGTTCTTCATCCGATGATGAAGATGATGCGTCGGAGTCCGATAGGGTGGTGACAAGGGCTTTCTTCTTCTTCTTGTACTTGCTGCTCTTCTTTAGTAAGGGACACTCAGCTCGGATGTGTCCCGGTTTTTTGCACTCATAGCAGCCGATCCCCTCACTTTCCCTTTCCTTACCTTTGTCCTTGCGGTAGGAATTTGAGGGGCCTCTCCTTTGATAATAGGACTTCTTGTGGTTGATGAATTTCTTGAACTTGCGCACAAGAAGAGCCTCACCACCATCTTCCTCATCTTCTTCTTCTTCACTGCTGCTGCTGCAAGACAAGTCCTTGTTAGAAGAAGTAGATTTTAAAGCTATTACCTTTTTCTTATGGGAGGACTCTTCCTCGTTGTGTTGTTTCATGGTAAGCTCATGCATCATAAGGGATCCAAGGAGCTCTTCAAGTGGAAGCTTGTTCAAGTCTTTAGCTTCTTAGATTGCCGTCACTTTAGCTTCCCACGACCTTGGTAGACACCGAAGGATTTTCCTGACAAGTTCACTGTTAGTATAGTTCTTGCCAAGGCTTTTTAGGCCATTGACAATATCAGTAAACCTAGTGAACATGCATGTAATTGTTTCGTTAGAGTCCATTTTAAATAGTTCATATTTATGAACCAAAATATTTATTTTGGACTCTTTCACTTGATTCGTGCCCTCATAGGTCACTTCAAGTCTGTCCCAAATCTCTTTTGCAGAATTGCAAGTAGAGACCCTATTGAATTCATTACGGTCTAAGGCATAATAAAACACATTCATAGCTTTAGAGTTTAATTGTGCCTTCCTCATGTCATGTTCATCCCAGTCCATTTCTAGTTTAGGTACCTTAACACCATCTACGTATATGGATGGGATGTATGGCCCATTTACTACAATGGACCACATCTCATAGTCTTGGGCTTGGATGAATATTCTCATCCTAGCCTTCCAGTATGAGTAGTCAGATCCATTGAAGAAAGGGGGTCTTTGGGTGGACTTACCCTCAATGTGAGAAGATCCAAATGGGGTTGTCATTTTGATCTTTTAACTCTTGAGTGGAAGAGTTTTTGGCTCTGATACCACTTGTTGCCCAGATAGACAACCCAAGAGGGGGGGTGAATTGGGTTTTTAATATAATTTGGCTAATTAAAACTTTGTGGATGATTAATTAAAAACTATAGCAAGTTATTTAATTAAAGCCTAGTGCTGTGAGTAATGTGCGGGGAAGAAGATGAGAGACAATGCACTACAAACACAAAGTTTTATAGTGGTTCGGAGCTAACCCTTGCTCCTACGTCCACTCCCCAAGTCTCACTTGGGAATTTCGCTATAACCCCCTTGGATTACAGCCGGTTGTTTTGCAAGCTCACAACCAAACTTGTTGTTTTACGAGCTCACAACGAACTCGGTCGGTTTTCCCAGGCTCACCGACTAGAACCAACCCCGATTGTTTTTCCGGGCTCACAATCAAACCCTTACACACGTTGGTTTTAACTTGGCTCACCAACCAACCTTAAACCCCTTGATTCAATCCCCCGATTGAATCAAGTAAATACAAGAGATAGGAGAAAACAGAAAATAGCTTCTCAAAAAGCAGATTTAAGACAATATAATCGTAAAGGAGTTAGAAGCCCTCAAACGCTTTTAAGCTGGTGAAGAGGTATGGCTTCTGGAACTCCGGTCTCCTCTTGAAAGAGTGGTCGACTTGAATGCAGGAGGAGGAAGCTTTGATTGTTGGGAAGAAGTTGTTGGAGCAGTAAATGCAGATCTCCCCTTTTTCGTTTAAGAGCACTTGGAGAGCTTGAAAACTTGAATGCTTGGAGTGGAATATCTGTTCTCTTTTTTTCTACAGTCCTCTGTGGCTATTTAAGCCAACCCCCACGGGAACTAGCCGTTACTCTGCTTTTTCTGGCCGTTCTGCACACTCTGCGCAGCCTGACAATATGACCGTTGGTGAGTTGGAGTCGACTCGCGCGATCAGGAGTCGACTCGGCAACTGTTCCAAATTTGAATTAAAGTTGCCGTCTTGACTGGGAGTCGACTCGTCTTGACCTGGAGTCGACTCGCCAACTTCTGGAGCTGACGTGGCAATTTTGGAGTCGGCTCATCCACTGAAGTTCGTGGATCCAAATTTGAATTTTGTCCACTCGAGTCGACTCGACTGTCCTGGGAGTCGACTCGAATCTCAGAGCCCGAACTCTCGATTCTCTGTCGTTTGGCTCATCCAGTCTTGGAGTCGACTCGAACCTCCTTGGAGTCGACTCGGCTCTCAGTTTCCGAAAGTTGGTCTTCTGCCTTTTGACGTGTAGCTTGTCTTGGAGTCGACTCGAGCTGTCTGTGAGTCGACTCGAATCTCAGAGGCAGTAACATGGTCTTCTGTCTGTTGATGGTCACTCAGTCTCGGAGTCGACTCGTGTACTGCGGGAGTCGACTCGAATCTCAGAGTCCGAAAATCGTTCTCTGACTTTTTCCTTGTGTTCCTCTGAGAGTCGACTCTTACCTTCTTTGGAGTCGACCTGCCAACCATCGGAGTCGACTCGCGTTCCACTGGAGTCGACTCGAATCTCAGACCCGAAAACTGCTCTCTGACTTTTCTGCCTGTGACTGCTTGGAGTCGACTCTTACTTCCCTGGAGTCGACTCGGTGAACATTGGAGTTGACTCGCGCACTTCAGGAGTCGACTCGTTGACAGGTTCTGAGATGAAGCTTTCTGTTCCTCTTTCTGTTCTCAGTCGGAGTCGACTCGTACTAATCTGGAGTCGACTCGAGCTCGTGCCAGTGAACTTGATACGCTTGGAGTCGACTCGTGATACTCGGGAGTTGACTCGAGTCTCAGACATTGGTTCATGCAGACTTCTTAACTTATCCAAAATACTATGAACCAAGTCTAGAAACACTTGGACAGGATTTTCACTGAAACACTCAATTGAATTCATTAGTAATCACAAGATATACTCAATTGCTTTGAGCTCATCAAAATCAAATGGGGTTTTAATCAATCACTCCACAGAATTCATAGAGTTATTCTTAATAAGTTGATTAATCATTTAGCACCTTATCCAATAGTGAGTAAAATGAAATGATTTGATTATATTTCCAAAAGTATTTTCTATATCACAAAATTGATCACTACTAGCAAATCATATCAAATACTAAAGCACAAATAATAATGAAATGCAAGAATTACTGATTTTCTTATTATTATTATTATTATTATTTTTATTTAAAATTACTTTTCATAAGTATGTTTTAAGTTTCAGTGTGTCTAGAACACCCACTTGTATGAGTTTATTTGTTCCATGGGTATCTTGGCACATCTATGTCTACATCCTCATATTTTCATTTTGGGTACCCAAGCTTGCTTGGGTCCTTGAGAGTTAGGACATATGGTTCCTTTTGGAACCCAAATCTGTTTAATAGTAATAATTTTACCATTTGATTTAATTGTGTTAGAATGATGGAAAAAGTTGTTATGCCCATTCTTTTCATGTTTGAGATAAGTTATCTTATTTAATGGTTTGCATGGTGAATTGATAACCTTTTTCTCTAGAGATTTATTGTTAAGTAAAGGAGTCAAGCCAAGTTTTGATTTATCATAAGCAACATATTGGCTTTCAAACATCATTTTCAATCGTTCTGAGCTTACGGTGAATTTGTTAATAAAAGATTTTAATTGATTAATTTCTTTACTTAAGTTTTGATTTTCTCTAATTAAGCTATGATTTTTCTGAATTAATTCTTCTGAAAATGACCTTAAGCTTTTATTTTCAGAATTTAGTTTCTCTTGTATTTCATCATTAGAATTTCTTTCTTTTGAAATTTTCAGATTTAGTTTCTTAAGATTTTTATTCTTTACAGCTAATTTTCTACATTCACTATACAAATCGTGAAAAGCATTTAATAATTCATCATAAGAGAATTCGTCTTGAAAATCATTTGAGGTAAAAGTAGATTCAGATTTTACCTTGTCTTCCTGTGCCATAAAGCACAAGTCCGTTACCTCTTGTAGTTTCTTGGAGCTAATATCATCATTGTTGCTCCTAACTTTTATTTTCTGGCTTGACTCTTTCTTGGTCAAGGCTTTCTTCCTTTTTATCTCTTTCTTCCTTTCTTCTTGCTTCCTCTTTTTCTTTGTCTTTAGGAAGCTGATTTGCCTCGGAGTCGACTCGGACCTTATTGGAGTCGACTCGGTTATCTTGAGGGTCGACTCTGAAATACTTGGAGTCGACTCGACTGAGGTGGGAGATTCAACACCTTTTTCTGCAGTCTCATTGTTAGAATGTAATTGAAGCACATGAGAGCTAATCTGAGATTTATCATAAATATTTTCTAAAGTATCCCAGATCTCCTTAGCAGATAAGCATGCAGAAATTTCATTAAACTTTGTTTCTTGAATAGCACAATATAATATGTTCATAGCATCAGCATTCAATTGTGCTAAGTCCTTTTCATTAAAAGTTTGAGAGAGTATGTGAAGATCATTTATTATGATTTTCCATAAGTAATAGTTTTGTGATTGAATAAAGATGCGCATGCGTATTTTCCAATGTGTATAGTTTATGCCATTAAATAGTGGAGGTGTATTAATTGATTGTCCTTCTCCTAAAAAACTATCTATTTGAGTTGTCATGATCTTTGGCTCTTGATCGTGAGATCAATGATTAAACTTAGAGCACCTGCTCTGATACCACTTGTTGCCCAGTAGATACAACCCAAGAGGGGGGGTGAATTGGGTCTTTTAAAACTTTTATGCTACTTCTAAAACTTTTTGATTAACTATGCTAAGTTGTATAGATGCACAGTGAAAGTTAAACTTAGCAAGGGTTTGATGTATAGACTTCGACTTGATTAAATATGCTTGCAACTAAAGGATGTGCGGATAAGAATTAAGCAAGCAATTTATCTAAGTAAGTAAGTGTGTTAGTTAGACAATAACTAGAGGCATTACAAACACAAAGGACATATAGTGGTTCGGTGCACCCCAGCACCTACATCCACTCCCCAAGACCTCTTGGGAATTTCACTATAATTCTACCGATTACAGCCGGTTGTTTTACAAGCTCACAACCCAACTTGTTGTTTTACGAGCGCACAACGAACTCGGTCGGTTTTCCCAGGCTCACCGACTAGAACCTCCCCGATTGTTTTTCCGGGATCACAATCGAACCCTTACACGTTGGTTTTACCCTCGGCTCACCAACAAACCTATACCCCGTTGGTTTTCCCTTTGGCTCACCAACAAACCTTAACACCGTTGGTTTTTCTTTGGCTCACCAACAAACCTTAACCCCTTGATTCAATCCCTTGATTGAATCAAGTTACAAGATATTAAAACAAAGTATAAAACAAAACAAAGCTTCTTAAACAAGCAAATATGACAATATAAACAAATAGAGTAAAGAGAAGCCCTCAAACGAGTTTTGAAGATGGAGGAGCTCGGCTTCTTCTTTACTTGATCCTCCTCTGATTTGGCATGAAGTAGAGGATCCCCGAGGCAGCACACGGATGGAGAGGAAGCTTTCGGATTCACTTGGATGCTCTTCTTCTCTCTATTTCGTTTTGGATGGCCCTTTTGTGCTTGTGGGAGATTTTCTTTGTAATCTCTTTGAGATCTCTTTCCTAGATGATCTCTCTTACTTCCATGAGTTCTCCCCTAGCTCTCTTCTTGTTTTTATAGCTTTAGATGGCGTGGAAACAAGAATATAGCCGTTAGAGACAAGAAATAGAGCCGTTGGACACAGTCTGCACTTCCTGACAATATTACCGTTGGGATCGGAGTCGACTCGCGCGATCAGGAGTCGACTCGCCTGTTGCAGGAGTCGGCTCGTGCTTTACTGGAGACGACTCGGCCACTGTTCCAAATTTGAATTAAAGTGCATGCCTTGACTGGGAGTCGACTCGGCTTAACCTGGAGTCGACTCGCCAACTTCTGGAGCTGACCTGGCAATTTCGGAGTCGGCTCATCCACTGAAGTCCGTGGATCCAATTTTGAATTTTGTCCTCTCGAGTCGACTCGACTGTCCTGGGAGTCGACTCGAATCTCAGAGCCCGAACTCCCGATCCTCTGTCTTTTGGCTCGTCCAGTCTTGGAGTCGACTCGAACTTCCTCGGAGTCGACTCGGCTCTCAGTTTCTGAAAGTTGGTCTTCTGCCTTTTGACGTGAAGCTATCGTGGAGTCGACTCGAGCTGTCTGGGAGTCGACTCGAATCTCAGAGGCAGTAACTTGATCTTCTGTCTGTTGATGGTCGCGCAGTCTCGGAGTCGACTCGTGTATTGCGGGAGTCGACTCGAATCTCAGAGTCCATGAAATGCTCTCTGACTTTTTCTTTATGTACCGCTGAGAGTCGACTCTTGCTTTCTTTGGAGTCGACCTGCCAACCATCGGAGTCGACTCGCGTTCCACTGGAGTCGACTCGAATTTCAGACCCGAAAACTGCTCTCTGACTTTTCTGCCTGTGACTCCTAGGAGTCGACTCATACTTCCCCGGAGTCGACTCAGTAAACATTGGAGTCGACTCGAATTCCTCAGGAGTCGACTCGAAGACTATTCTTTCGAATTTTTTCTTTGATTTTACTCCTCCAATTTGAACCTTTTGAACTTTAAACTTGGGCCAATGAATTGTAGCTTTCTTCTAACTTTTCTTGAGAGCTTTTGGAGGCCTTCTTGTGTTCTTCCAACTTGCTATGTTCCTTGCAAAATAAATATCTTTCTCCTTGCAACATAAACATTAGTATCTATACTTCAAGGTTTTGTGATCATCAAAATCAATCTATGAATCAATCTTTGGGTCATCATGGTGAGCAGAGTCGCACAGCTCGTTTTGAAGTGTCCAAGAGGCTCTTCAAGACAAAGATGCGCGAAGGGCAGTCTGTCCATGATCACGGTCTGACTATGATCAAGGACTTAGAGGAGCTTGAGAAGCTCGGTATGAACATGCACAAGGAATTGCAAGTTGATCTAATCCTTCAATCCCTTCCTGATTCATTTGGTCAGTTTATAGTAAACTACCACATGAATAAGATTGAATGCACTAAGACTGAACTGATAAACATGTTGGTAACTGCTGAGGGAGCCTTGAAAGGTTCAAGGGGCAATGTCCTTGCTGCTGAGTTGACTTCTGGTTCCAAGAGAAAGTCTACTTGGAAGAAAAAGAAGCCTGCTAAGAAGCAGAAGAAAGACAAGAAGCCAAAGAAGGAAGTTCAAAAGAAAAAGGCTAATGACAAAGGAAAATATTTCCACTGCAATGTCGACGATCATTGGAAGAGAAACTGTCCTTCATATCTCGAGAGCCTGAAGAACAAGAAAGGTGACACACCTTCAGAAGGTATAGACTTGCTCATAATTGAAACTAATCTAACGGTTTCTTCTACTTCTAGTTGGGTTATAGATTCTGGTTCTAGTGCTCATTTGTGCACTACCATGCAGGGTCTAAAGGAAAGTAGAAGGCTGACGGAAGGTGCAGTAACCCTTCGGGTTGGCAACGGGGCAAAAGCTGCTGCTGTGGCTGTGGGCACCTACCATCTGTGACTACCGTCTGGTTTTAGTTTATTGCTTAGAGACTGCTATTATGTGCCTGCTGCTAGCAGAAATTTGATTTCTGTTTCATGTTTAGCACAGGAAGGTCATGTTTTTACTTTTGACAAAGACTGCTGTTCTATTTATTTCAGAAATAAAATAGTTGCACGTGGTTTTATGATTGACAGTCTCTATCATTTACATATGGATGTATCTGTGAATGTTACCGAGCAAGAAGTGAGTGCCAAAGGATCCAAGAGATCCAGAGATGGGATAAACCAAAAATATTTGTGGCACCTCAGACTTGGCCATATTGGAGAGGATAGGATGAACAAAATGGATAAAGATGGGTTTCTCGGCTCATTGACTTCCGAGTCATATCCAGTTTGCGAGTCCTGTCTTCAAGGAAAAATGGCTAGATTGCCCTTTGTAGGACATGGGGAGAGGACCACTGAAATACTTACCCTAGTACATACAGATGTATGTGGCCCATTCGATGTGCTAGCCAGGGGACGTTATTCGTACTTCATTACCTTTACCGATGATTATTCACGGTATGGGTATGTGTATCTTATGAGACACAAGTCTGAATCTTTTGAAAAGTTCAAAAAGTTCAAGAATGAAGTAGAAAAACAAACTGGAAAACCTCTTAAGGCTCTTCGATCAGATCGAGGAGGAGAATACCTTAGTGGGGAATTCCGGGACTATCTCAAGAAAAACGGCATAGTCTCACAGTGGACACCTCCGGGTACACCTCAACTCAACGGGGTGTCAGAGAGGAGGAATCGGATCCTATTGGATATGGTCAGGTCCATAATGAGCTTCACTGATTTACCTATGTTTCTTTGGGGAGATGCCTTACTTACCGCAGTATATCTACTGAATAGAGTTCCCTCTAAATCTGTTCCTACCACACCGTATGAGATATGGCATGGTAAGAAACCAAGTCTTGGTCATCTCAAGATTTGGGGATGTCCGGCCCACGTCAAAAGACTACAGGCGGACAAGCTAGAGGCTAGGACCATAAGTGCTCGTTTTATAGGATATCCTAAAGAGTCATTAGGATACAATTTTTACGTCTCAGAGGATCACAATGTGTTTGTGAGCCGTCATGCCATCTTCTTGGAAAAATAGTTTATCCTTAATAGAGGCAGTGGGATGAATATTGAGCTTGAAGAGAAAGTCTCTGAAAAGCAACGAGTCATGGATCCTATCGAACCCATTCATACAAAGCCAGTACACGATGTCCCTCAACCACCTCGTAGATCTAGTAGGGTCTTCCATCCTCCCGATAGATACTTAGGTATACTAGAAGAGGATACCGAGGAAATATTCCTAGTGGGAGATAGGGATCACACGCAGGATCCCAAAACCTACGACGAGGCGATATCTGATATCGATTCCGAGAAATGGTTGGAAGCTATGAAGTCAGAGTTAGACTCCATGCATTCCAACCAAGTCTGGACCTTAGTAGATCCACCAGAAGGTATTGTACCTATTGGATGCAAATGGATCTACAAAAGGAAGATAGGTTCGGATGGAGAGGTAGAGACCTATAAGGCAAGGCTTGTGGCGAAAGGGTATAGTCAGCGCGAAGGCATTGACTATCAGGAGACCTTTTCACCTGTAGCCATGCTGAAATCCATCCGAACATTGCTTGCCATTGCAGCATTTCATGATTATGAAATCTGGCAGATGGATGTGAAAACAGCTTTCCTGAATGGATATCTTGATGAAGACATCTATATGGAACAGCCTTTGGGTTTCACTTCCAGTGATGGAGATCACAAGGTCTGCAAGCTGCAAAGGTCCATCTATGAACTAAAGCAAGCATCTCGGAGTTGGAACACTCGTTTCGATGATGCAATCAAAACGTTTGATTTCATCAAAAACGAAGAGGAACCGTGTGTTTACAAAAAGGTTAGTGGGAGTGCTGTCGTATTTCTCGTACTGTACGTGGACGACATCCTCCTGATAGGGAATGATATTCCCATGCTAACCTCGGTCAAGGTCTGGTTGTCAAAAGAATTCTCCATGAAAGACCTTGGGGAAGCATCCTATATTTTGGGAATAAAGGTCTATAGAGATAGATCTAAAAGGATGCTTGGCTTTTCACAGAAGATGTACATAGAGGAGGTGCTGAAGAGGTTCAGCATGGAAAACTCCAAGAGGGGTCTCTTACCCCTAAGGCATGGAATTCATCTCTCCAAGAAGATGTTCCCCAACACATCTGAAGAGATTCAATGCATGAGCAAGATACCCTATGCATCGGCAATAGGGAGCCTCATGTATGCCATGCTATGTACACGACCTGATATAGCCCTTGCTGTGAGTGTCACAAGCAGATATCAGTCGAATCCAGGTGAAGAACACTGGACAGCCGTGAAGAATATTCTTAAGTACTTGAGAAGAACTAAAGATTTATTCTTGATTTTTGGAGGATCATTAGAGTTAAAGGTAGAAGGGTACACCAGATTCAGACTTCATGACTGATGTCGATGATAGAAAGTCAACATCTGGATATGTGTTCTTATGCAATGGTGGTACGGTGAATTGGAAGAGTTCTAAACAACCGATCATTGCTGATTCTACTATGGAAGCTGAATACATCGCCGCCTCTGAAGCTGCTAAGGAAGGCTTCTGGTTCAAGAAATTCATTGCAGAGTTGGACGTGATGACATCAGATGCCATAACACTCTACTGCGATAATAATGGCGCCATAGCTCTTGCTAAGGAGCCAAGGTCTCATCAGAAGTCCAAGCACATAGAGCGGCGCTTCCACCTCATACGCGACTATGTTGAGAAGAAATATGTAGAGGTGCAGAGAGTAGACTCCACGGATAATGTGGCAGACCCGTTCACTAAGCAGCTGAGTCAGCAGAAGACTGAAGCCCACCTTGAGAAGATGGGCCTAAGATATATGACCAATTGGCTTTAGTGCAAGTGGGAGATTGTTAGATGTATGCCCTAAAAGCCAATTTGGCTGACACATTGTTAATTCTAGGGACATAATTTTGTACTTGACTATTTATTATTGAATAAATAAAAGGCATCTTTTCATTCATATTATTTATGTGTCTATGAATCGTCCAAGAAATTAATAAGATGATGATGCATATTCTCAAGAGTTGAGAATTTGAGCCATGTATCATTGGTGATTAATTTCTAAATGCTCCTGATCAATGGATCATCACGAGGACGGTGATCGATCCGATCAGTGCACAGATCACTTTTCTTCTGGATAGACGAGACTTGAGTCCACAGTGTAGGGACACTGAAGTGATAGTGCAGGTGCTTGTTAGAAAACAAGGGTACTGAGCGTGACCAAGACAAGAAGTCACTTGGATGTCTATCTACTCGTCAGTGACTTGCTTGATGTTGCAGTAGTATGACTGGTCCTTTGACCTGCGGTGCTTCAGCTACTCACAGTGAGGTTATTGTAGTTTGACTGCACGTATACATGGTCTCTAGTCATATGGGTCCTTGTAGTGTAGATTGGCTGTAGTAAGTTCACTGTAGGAGTAGGGTATGCACTTACATGGAATCTATCGACCTTGATAGAAGAGGAGTGATCCTATGTGATTTGTTAGACTGAGTTCTAAGACCTTGGCCAGGGCAGTAATACAAAGTGGAGAAAGAGTTTTCCACTATCGAACTCGAGTCGAATAAATCTTGACATATGACAGACGAAGGGATTTGACGAGTTATCCATGACCTCCGTCTTGTAGGGATCCACGATAGTAGGACTGTATCACACGATAACTGCACCTAGAGGTTCATCATTCTATTCTACTGGATAGCCACTACATGCTGCTAGGTGTCTCTGGTGGATGGTGGGACTCACAGGGATTATCTCGATGATCGATAAACCCTAAAGAGTAGAGTTGGAATCGTTCCAATCCATTGAAAGGAGTTTTCAATGATATTGTGATAGAGATCATAATATATCTCACTACCAGTCAGAGTAGAACCTATGGGGTCACACACACTAGAAGTATTGATCGATCCGATGGTTGAATCGTGATTAGGAATCACAAGTAATCAATTCGATTGATATTCAGTTGAAGAAGGAACAAAGGGAATTAATTAATTGGACTTAAACACAAATCCTACTTCGAGTAGAATTTCTAGAGTCCTAATTGGATTAGGACTGAGAATCCTAGTTGGAGTAGGACTGGGATTCCTACTTGAAATAGGATTCCTACAATCCTAATTAGATTAGGAGTTTTGAATTAAAATTGGATTCCAACTTAGAGTAGGATTCCTAGAGTCCTAATCGGATTAGGACTTCGAATTCAAATTAGGGTCCTAATTGGATTAGGACTAAAATTAAATAAATCCTAATTCGATTAGGGTTTCTTAAGGCCTAATTCATTATTAATCTAATGAATCAACATGACTCCTAATTGGGTTAGGATTGAAGAGTTCAATTGAGTCATGGTTCATTCAAGTTCTAATTGGATTAGGGCTAGCAAAGATTGAACCCGATTGATTTACGATTTGGTTAAACCCTAATTAGATTAGGGCTAAACCAAATTAGGGCCACCCAATCCTCATTAGATGAGGATCAGGGCAACACAAAAAGGAGGGGCTCACGCCCCTCCCCTTTCTCCTCCTTGGTGCGGCAACACAAGAGGGGCCGGCGCCCCTCTTGGAAAGCAATCAAGGGCTCCTAACTTGTAGGAGCCCTTCATGCTTTAAAAAGGGGTGAGGGCGGCAGCTAGGGCATCCTAAGGTGAAGTCCTCTTCTTTGTGCCATGGCCACCCTCTCCCCTCTCTTGGTTTCAGCCGCAAGCAAGGAGAAGAACAAAGGTGGTGTTGGCGGCTCCCTTCCTCCACCTTTCCTTCTTCCAACGCAGGGAAAAGATAAAGGCTGCAAAGCTTGGTGATCTTCTTCCTTGGTTGTTCCATCTTCTTCCTCCTCCCTCTAGCATTCAAGAGTTGAAAGAAAGGAAGGTGATCAGCCATCAAAACCAATCTCTGCAAGGGAGCTAGCACCCCGGGGAGATTAGAGCGATTGGATCGGTCCTCTGCTTCGTGTGGATATCCGTAGAGGCCGGGCACTTGAACGGCTTCAAGCGAACCTTCATCCTAAACCACGAACTTTAGTTTGCGGTGATCATCTACCCGCACAAGGTGAAGGTCTGATCTTCTAAATGTTTTAAAAGGTTTTTAATCCTTATCTATCTACAAGCGGTTTTTGAACAACGTTCATGCGATGAACGGTTGATCCCGCGCATGCCTCTTCCGCTGCATCTGAATTTTTTGAATTTCAGCAGCATAATCGGGGTTTTCTAACAATCTATTCTTACCTCTCATAAATTTTCTGAATTTTCTTCCAAGCATAGCCATTCCTTCTTCATCAAATTCATCATCATCATCAGAATCTTCCGACTCAGTTTGTTGTTTTGGAGTGGTAGACTTTAGGGCAATGGTCTTTCTTCTCTTGACCTCATTTTCTGAATTTTGCCTCATGGTCAACTCATGGGTCATGAGTGATCCTAGAAGTTCCTCTAATTGCAGTGTATTGAGGTCCTTTGCTTCCTGAATTGCAGTTACCTTGGCCTCCCAAATTCTTGGTAGAGACCTGAGAATTTTTCGCACTAATTCAGAATTAGTATAAAACTTTCCTAAACTCTTTAGCCCATTTATAATTTCAGTAAAACAAGTAAACATATCAGTTATGGACTCAGTGGATTCCATTTTAAACAATTCATACTTATGTACTAATATGTTTATTTTTGACTCCTTAACTTGATTAGTTCCTTCATGTGTGACCTCAAGTTTGTCCCAAATTTCTTTTGCAGAGATGCATGTAGAAATTCTATTGAATTCACTTACATCTAATGAACAGTAAAGTACATTAATCGCTTTAGCATTTAATTGTGCTAATCTTCTATCACTTTCATTCCAAGCCATTTCTGGTTTGGGTATGATAGTGCCCTCTATACTAATTGTGGGTGTGTGAGGTCCTCTAGTTATAATATACCACAATTCATAGTCTAGAGCTTGAATGAATATCCTCATCCTAGCTTTCCAGTATGTGTAATTTGTGCCATTAAATAGAGAAGGTCTATTTGTGGATTGCCCCTCCTCATAGAACATCCCACTTGGGTTGTCATGATCTTTAACTCTTGATTGTGAGATCAATAAATACTATTGGAGCACCTTGCTCTGATACCACTTGTTGCCCAAGGTGACAAGCCAAGAGGGGGGGGTGAATTGGTTTCTCTTAATTTTTACTATCTTACTTATGTCAATTGATGAGTTAGTGGAATTTAACAAAGCACAATACAAACACACAAGAAGTATAGTGGTTCGGTGCTCTCCTAAGCACCTACGTCCACTCCCCAAGCGACCCCTTGGAAATTCACTATAATCCCGCGGATTACAGTTGGATTGTTTTCCGGGCTCACAATCCAAAAACCTTTACACTTTGGTTTTCCGGGTTCACCAAAAACCTATGTTGGTTTTACTGGCTCACCAACGAACCTATGTTGGTTTTCCGGGCTCACCAACGAACCTTTACAATTGGTTTTATGGGTTCACCAATCAACCTACACCGTTGGTTTTGCAGGCTTACCAACAAACCTTTACAAGGTGATTAATAAAAGAAGTAAGAATATTTAAGCTCCTAGATGAGCAAATATAACAATATAATCTACAAAGAAGAGTTTAGAGAATAGTTATCGCTTGATGAGACTTCTCTCTTCTTTGTCAAGAATGCTTCACTCTTCAAGGGTGGATGGAGCTCTTAATGACTCTTGGAATCTGCTCAACCACTTTCTTTTGACTCTTGAATGAAGCACTTGGATGATGAAGATTAGGGCACTTTGTCTTTCTTGTGTACTCTTTGATATTTTGCAAAAGGATATTTTCTCTGATGAATAGTGCCACTTTAAATAGTTTCCTTCATCCATTGGACAAGCCCCAATGGTTAGAATTCAAAAACTAGCCGTTACTCACTGTTGGAAGGACAAAAAGTACTTCTGCAGAACTAGCCGTTATGCTTCTGCCCGTGCTTGGGCCGACTCAACTTTTACTGGGGTCGACCCAACTTTCACTTGGGTCGACTCAACCTTTCCTTGGGTCGACCCTCTCAGAACCACAGAACCTTGCAATTCAGCCTTCCTTCACTTGGGTCGACTCAACATCTTTTTGGGTCAACTCAAGGTTCAGTTGGGTCGACTCAACTTCCACTTAGGTCGACCCTCTCAGGGTTTCCAGAGAACCTATTTTGAATGTCATTGCCTTTGGGTCGACCCTCTCAGTGTTTGGGTCGACTCAAGCTTGGGTCGACTCAACTTCCTCTTGGGTCGATCCTCTCAGTGTTTTCAGAGAACTGTTTTCTTGAGGCTTGAGAGGCTTGAGGTTTGGGTCGACTCATGCTTTTCTTTGGTCGACCCAACTACTGTTCATCCGTGCCATTTTTGCAGTAGTGTGCCAGATGCTTTCTTGATGTGCCGGGGTCGACCCAATCAACCTTGGGGTCGACTCAATTCACACTTTGCTGCAACTCAAGGTTAGATTCATCCATATAAACAATGAAATGCATCTTTATCTTATTATACGAATATACCGAGAGTAACAGACTTATAAATGAAGTATCGAATTAACTTGTACCATACTCTTGATTATTGTATTAATCATCAAAATACTACTATCATCCTCACCTACTCCTACAGTGAACCTACTGCAGCCAATCTATACTGCATGGACCCATATGTCTAGAGATCATGTATTTGTGCAGTCAAACTACAATAACCTCACGGTGAGTAGCCGAAGCACCGCAGGTCAAAGGACCAGTCACACTACTGCAACATCAAGCAAGTCACTGACGAATGGATAGACATCCAAGTGACTTTTTGTCTTGGTCATGCTCAGTACCCTTATTCTCTAACAAGCACTTGCACAATTACTCCAGTATTCCTACACTGTGGACTCAAGACTCGTCCATCAAAAAAAGCAATATGTGCACTAATCTCAACGGATCAATCACCGTCCTCGTGATGATCCATCGATCAGGAGCAATTCAGAAATTAATCACCAATGACACATACCTCAAATTCTCAACTTTTGAGAATATGCGTCATCATCTTATTAATTTCTTGGACGATTTATGGACACATAAGAACATGAATGAAAGAATGCCCAACTTAATAGGTCAAGTACAAATTTATGTTCCGAAATAAAATAATGCGTCAGCCAAATTGGCTTCTAGGGCATACTTCTAACAGTTTTCTCTTCGGCTTGGGCAACCCACTCCTTGGATTGGATAGCTATGTCTTCTACCCAGAAAAACCTCTCTTTAGTCCATGAAGTTTTGCCCTCAACATCTGCCACCAAACCCCTAAGATGAGTGATCTCTTCCTCATCCTCCTTCCTGACCCAAGCCATCTTCTTGTTGACTTCTTGCTGAATCCCCCAAAGTATGGCCACCATTAGGCTCAGTTCGGCCTCGGCAGTGTCGTCCCTTATTTCAAAGAGACAAGCTTGGGCCTCAGCTTTCTCTCTTGCCTTATCGGCCATTGAGTGTTTCTCCTTAGCATGAGCCTTCATATGCTCGACCTTGTCGATCAATGCCCTTTGATTTCTACTTGTAGGAGTAGATGATCTCAATGAGCACCAGCAAAACATAGCCCCCTACAAGCAAAAAAGAATGGTCAGTTCCACCAATCAAAAAAGAAAATCAAAGAAGAGTTTCATGTGTCGAAGTTTGTACCCTTACCTCAATAGTAGTGCAGCATGATGTTGAGATGATATTCCTGACCGGCTGCCTTGGAAGCTTTAGGACCATATCCCACATCACTCGAGGGTCATCTTGGCAGAACACTGAATCATGATCTTGACCAACCAATTTGGTCGGACGGTCGCTGACCTAGATCTCTATGATGAAAGCCAAGACATGGAAGCTAAAACATGTGAGACCACAACAGCAGTTGCTGGGGTAGGCATTGATCCAGACACTGGTGTTGAGGTATAGACAGCCTTCGGAGTGGACCCCGGAGCCTAGGTGGCCTCTGAACTAGCTGTTAAAACTTGGGCTGCCTCGAGGGCAACCACGGGAACCTGAGCACCTCCTGAGCAACCATGGAAACTGAGGCAGCCATAGGAGCTACTATCCGAACGACCTCGGGGGCCCCTAATGGGACTGCTTTTTGGGAAGCTTCCAATGTAGGCAGATGGACAGAAATGCAGAGAGCGGCGATCACCTCCACCTCCAATGGTCCCTTCCCGGTGGGCCTCTCCTCGGCCCTAGTAGCTTCTACTATGCTAGATATGGTAAGAGGCTCAACCTTAGCAGTAGATGAGCTCGCCACCGTCATCTTCTTCTTCCTCCCTACTAACTGGCTCTACTAGGCCACGTAGAGTAGCTCGACAAAAGTTAGAGTCTTCATGTGATGAAGGGTGTCGACCGATTCATGCTCCTCATTTGACAAGATGGGCAAGAGGCTCAATGCCTTCTTCCTCGGTATCATGCATTGTGTTAGAAAGCCTTATGAATCTGTCAAGGTCATGAAGCAGAATTAGCCCTTCCAATTGTGGATGGAAGAAGGGCCAGACAGAAGGATGTTCTAACTCTTTCTGTAGGAAAGGTACCATCACCCTTTATTCCGATTATACGCCTTCACTTGGAAGAAGGCTTGGAATAACCTCCCGATAGGGACAATCCTACAGAGTCTTCGAAAGTAGAAAAAAACAACTATTATTCTCCAAGCTTTAGGGATAGGTTGGGTTGGGATGAATCAGTACCGGGTTAGCAGATCGACAATAATCAAAGGAATCGGGAGCCTCAACCCTATCCTCCATGTTTTATCAAAAAGGGTGAGCTGATTTTCCCAAGGCAACATCACCTAATCAGAAGGATCAGGTAACTCCAAGGAGAAGTTCCAAGGAATGAAGAACTCAGCTCGAATCTAGGTGAGGTCGAACTCTTTTAGGATACTTTTTTTAGTATTCGGACCTAAGGCAACCTCAGACTGGGTTCCACTCAAAGTCACGAAAGCTTGTTCAGAAGAGCCCTTGATGAGAGCACAAAAGTACGATCTACATACAACTTAAATTGGTATTATTGCTAATAGATAATGATAATATTGCTAATTTAATATTATATTTTTATTGGGTACAGGTGATCATAAATCAAGGCCAAAATGTGCAATTAGTACAGATGGGCCTAGACAGATGCATAACTCAGACCGCGTACACCCAACCTCGACATGGTCTGATCGAACTCACCATTCATCGAGTACACTTGTATCCGAGTGACACATGGCAACCATCTGTGGAGGTAGAGGAAAACAGGGGAGTATTTCGCGATACACCCCAAGCGGCCGCATTCCCAGCCTTCCGAATCTACGGTCCAACCTTCCGTCTTCAGCATCCTGAATGGATTCAAGGAGATTGAATGCCCCATTGCAGTCCAAATGAGATGAAGTAGACATATTCAGGTTTCATACTCCTCAAGAATCAGGTCAATTGGAACTCCGGAGAGAAAGTTATGAGGTTGCAAAGTTAGGTTTCCCTAAACTGCCAGCCGAGGCCGTGACAGATTGGATCTTTGTGTAGTATTTTGATGATTTCCAGAGCTACAGATGTTTGATTAATCTGATTTAAATTTTTTGGAAACGAGACTTCTGGAGCTTTCCAATGACTATAAAAACATAAAATTTGAAGATCATATGCGATCTGGAGAGCCTTCCAAACTTTATGCTGACGTTGGTACTCGAGGGTAAAGTTGAAAAAACGCATGCAAGTATGTCTAAGCTATGTTTCCTAGGGTTTTAAATTCCTAAACCCTATATAAACTGGCGGAGCTCGCCGTTCTGAGGGGGGAGAGAGGCAGCATCTCAAAAAAATCATGAAGAGGAGCCTCAACTTCATGGAGGGCTGATTACTTTGGTGAAGGGTGATGGATAAACCCTTGATATGTTATTTTCTTGAAGTAAACTCTAAACTTTTGTTCTAGTCAATTTATATCAATTGATATGTTTGGTTTCTTATTTGTTTATGTCGTAGATAATTCTTTAATGGTTTATATCCGTTGATACATAGATAAATTTAGTATTTGATTCGTCGTAGACGTAACCGATATGATGAATGCTTAGAAATTGAATTCATGTGTTCAAATAATATGCCCCATGATTAGATCTATTCTACTTTTGAACCTTTAAATCAGAAACCATAGAGTTTATAACTTGGATGTAGTATTGTCAAGGAGGATTCCGGATCCCTAACCATCTTTATATTATTGAACTTAATCTAATTATTAGTTTCTCTCACTTTCAAGAAACAATATGAAATTTCGCTAATAATGTATAGGCCGCTCCTTGAGGAATCAACCTTAGTTTATTTATTTATTATTCTCTACTTTTCATTTCTAGAAACCATCTATGTTCTTGGTTTGGTTAACCTCAAATATTACTATATAAGATCTTGGTTTATAAATCAATTACCAAATGTCATATATAACTAGTAGCTATAGAAAAATGTCGATACCATACTGACATGTCTGTGTCGAGTACTTGCCAATCTAAGATTGTAGAATATATCTCAATTATTTTACTATGAAAAGAATAAAGAAGATGAATTGACAAGAAATATCCCGAACATATTGAAAGAACATAGCACCCTATGTGCTCTTCCTTCAAGTTGTCTTGACACAGTTATCGGTCATACGTATTATTTCATGTGAACCCAATAAAGAATCTTGAGTTATTAAATTATGTGTGACATCAACATATGTGAGGCCAGATAAAACATGGAGCAACCAATATTCAGGTCAATGTGCCACGTTAGATTGATGATGATGGAATACAATAAGGTTGAGGTGTCAGTGGTTGAAGTATGACGAGTTAAACCTTATCCTTTGCAATGGCGTTGCGGAGATCTAATTGGTATAATTAGATGGGTCGGTCAGAAAACTGATAACTAGGTTGATTGGTACGTAAGAATCTACCAATCATATCCTTTTATTCATTTTATTTCCCTTGATGCTAAGGATAGCACTTATGCTAGTCTGATGTGAGCTACCGTTGTATCCAAAAAAAAAAAAAAAATCCTTTTATTTATTTATTTATTTATTTATTTACTTTTTGTTGTGTACAATAAGCCCCACAAAAAGAAAGAAACAAAAGGCACAGAAAGCAATTACTTTGGGGAATTCACAACCATATGCCCTCAGCCATACATTAATTAAAACATGAGGTCCAAATTCATGCCAATGTTTTCTAGCTAAGCCTTGTCATTCAATAAAATTTAAAACTTAAAATTCCTTGTCAATTATGCATTCATCCATGTCCATATGCTCCAAATAGATGTCACTGTCAGCTTTGCCATTGCACTCGCTCCTTCTGTACTAGCTGCCCAAAGAAATTTCCCTCTTCTAGATGGAAGCGGTTTAGATTATAAAATATTGGGATTGCCATGACCACCTCATTCTCAGTTATTGAGTCCGTTAAAATTTCGAGGAAAAAAATAAAAATTAGCTCACAGAGGCCTCACAAATCAGGCAGTCCGGCCCAATTGAAATAGCCTATGTTTTGGTGGTTCAATTCAACCAGAGCAGGCTGACTCTAGGCAAATTTCAAGAAGGAAGATCTGGCAGGGATTAATGAAAATACAACTTTGTTTGCTTTGCTATTTTTATAACTGTTGCTGGAAATTGGACCTGGGGGCGACCACTGGCTGAGAAGGAGGAGCTCTGACTGGTGGCGCGTCGGCGGGCGGCATCCTCCGGGGATCCTGCAAGAAGCCGGTGGCCGGGGTTCCGACGCCGGCCCTCCGATGCGCCACCAGCTAGAGCTCCTCCTTCTCAGCCAGTGGTCGCTCTCGGATCCAATTTCCAGCAATAGTTGGCGCTAGAAGGAGGGCCCCGCCCACGTACAAACCTTTCCACTGAGGGGCTGTGTTGTAGGATGGGTTCTCGAATTTAGTCCCACATCGCCGGATAGCGGAAAGGTCTGTGCCTTATAATGAGGAAGCTAAAACCTTTTCTCTCAAGGCGCCTTTTAGGGCAAAACCGTGAGGGGGGGCTGGTGGCTCCTGTCAAAAAAGGGGCACTACCTACGCGGACCCCCGCAGGCTACAATCCACGAACCCCCTAGAGCGGACAATACCTCGGGAGGAATGCAGTCGCTTTCTCTGTCCAGGCGGTGGGGGCTCTTGCCGGGGCGAAACCCTGCAACAGTAACAATTGAAGACCTCGCACAGAAAGGCTAGCCAAGATGGTATTATTTGGATTTCTTAGTCTTTGTATAAATGTATAAGATCTCTTCAGCATATAAATGATATAGGACTAAAGACATGCTCACATGAGTCCTCACATAGTTGTCCTTATTTAAGCTCTAGCATGGTCATCAGACTAAGAATTTAAATTCAGTTAAATCCAATCACAAATACCACCAACTTATGGTCCGTTTTAAAAGACTTCTGTTGCAATATTCCTTAGTTTATATAGGCTATAGGCTAAATTTTCTTTGATATCATTTATGACAAATCGGACATTGCCCAAAAAAATAAACCAAAAAGGCATTATTTGAGTTTATTGGCTCTGTATAAATATTTTAAGCTTTTTAAAGAATAAATTTAATATTGGACTAAATATAAGCTCCCACAAGTCCTTACCATCTTCCATCTTGCCTCCTTCGTTTCCTGGTTACCTGCCCGAGCTGTTGCTGCCTTGATGACTTGTGAAATATCTGTCAACCACCACGTGAACCTGATAACCTGGAACACTATACTAGGATGATGTGGGATGGAAGCAATATTTTTTTTAATGAAAATTCTCAGCTGTATGTCATAAATAAATATTCTGCTTTTCATCCAAAAGCTTTACGAGACCCTTCATGGTGCAGAAAAATCTTCATAACACCTGAATTCTATTTGTATAATCTGGCCTGAACACTTAGAACATCAAAATTTACTTTTTAAGATTTTCTAGAGAGCAGCAATCTCTGATCATATGTTTGAAAAGCTTATCTCCAGTACATCATCAAATTTTGTTGTAATCCAAACCCGTACGTCTCGTAAACCCACAAAGTTCTCTTTGATCTTCTCCCCTAAAAAAGGGCTACCGCGATTGCGCCCAGTCGCCTGATTCCAATTGGTGAGGACTGCGGAAAGCTGCATCTTCTTTTTCCGAGGGACACGTAGAGCTGGAGGTGGCCATGGCAATTGTAAACTATCGCGATCCAAGCCACTTCTAGGGCCGAAAGTGGGCCAGCCTATCGAGTCAGGCCAATTTTAGGTTAAGCCATGGTCTAGACTCAAAAAAAATTAGATTCAATTTGGGCTTAAATATAGAGCCCATATAATTTTTGAGCCGGGCACAAGTATATCAGTAGCTTGGCTCGGATGCAGTCCGAGCCCGTGTCCAAACCCAGACGAGGCTTAAAATGGAGCCCAAACTCAGCCAGATAATCTCCAAAATAGGCTTGACTCCTTTGTGGCTGAATCCGATACTTTTATGTCATAGGCTTGATCTATTCTAATAATCGTTAATCCCTTCACACTCGATTGCTCAAATGTCCCAACAAAGGTTTCTGCTCCCATTCTCCACTTCCATGTCCTGTCCTCTTTGCCTTCGGTTTTGTTCCCTTTGTATCGTGTCATCGCTGGCTACTAGTTGCCACTCACCATTCTACAGTTCAAGCAAGGCATATGCAAGTCATACAACCCTCATCTCATTGGTTGATGAAGTTTCTGTAGAGGGTCCTTCGCTTCCTCCCTTCCCCCAGCTTGTGCCCATCCTCAACTTTTCTTTTGTCAAATTCTTCCAAGTCTTCCCATCCATGGATGTTTTTAGGGTTTCATCGCATCCGACAAAGCTGCAGTAATCTCTCAATTTTATCCTTTTATTGTAGGGAAATCTATTGAAGTATATCACCTTGCATTAGATTAAATGCAGTAGTTAGATTTCTATTTGGTTCTCGATAACTTCTTTAGATTCCCCACTTTTTCTCTTGCAATTTATTACAATTATGTGGCTTCTAATATTCATAAAATATAGTTTTTTGAAAATATTTTTATGACAAATAGACAGAAAGGGGCAAGTTTTCCAAAAAAGTGATGCTTCTCATGTTTTATGACTTGCCAGCTTAATTTGTTCAAATATGGAAAATAATCAAATAGGTGTTCTTAATTGTAGTTACTTCATATTTTATACAAATATATTTTACTAGGATAGGACAAACAATCAACTACCTTCAAAACTTCCATCCAAAAAACAGTTGTGATGTAGCTGAATCATAAGTAAAAGAAAAAATAAATGTGAGATTTTAAAAAGTCTAACAAGCACATGATATTCGAAAACTACCTACCATTGTGCATATTACCTCTCCAAAAAATAATCAAAATCCAATATCTTATAATGAAACCTAATAATATAGCATCCTTGTTGAAAGCTATGAGACCAATTCAATGAAACCAGCTCACCAACCACATTATTGTGGTCCTCACATGATGTTGAGATAGAAAAAGAAAGAAAAACATGCTATACCTATCATACTCCAAGCATGGTTGCATGCCTCAAGATTTCCTTCGAGTGTGCAACTTGTCCAACAATCTCTCCCCACCTCACTCCTTACTAGCCTGAATATAATTGTTGCATTATCATATTATTTATGCTTTCATACTTCTAGAATTTACAAATACTTTCTTTCTAATTTTTTAAGTAGTTTATTATTTTGTGAATATTGATTTCTTTTTATAATTTATGATGTTATTTAGGCAGATTGGTTTCACTAGCATCATTCTAAAATGGATGAAAAGGAGACTGTTGAAACTATAAGGGATGCAATTGATAAAAATGAAGATAACGATGAAAATAATTGTGATAAAGGCTCTAAGAACTAGGTTGTGGAATCACCTTATTGAGAAAAGCAAATCTGATGGATCAATAGCTACCTGCAAATATCGTAAAAAGGTATTAAGTGGTAGTACCAAAGGGGAATGTATCATCTAAAATATCATCTTAAAAATGTTTACAAAAAGTATCAAAAAAATCTAATTAATCAAATGCTTATAGTAGGAAGTTCAAAAAATTTGATGAAGTTTTTCAAATTCAATCAACAAGAGAGTAGAAAATTTCTTGCAAAATTTGTCATATATATTGAGCTTCTATTTTGTATTGTTAAGCATCCTATTTCTTGAATTTTATGAGATATTTTTAGCCCTTGAACAATGTTATGGGTCATAAGACTGTAAAAAGTGATTGTATGGTGTTGTATCAAGAAGAGAGAAAAAACTGCACGATGCATCTAAGAAATTAAGTTTTTTGGTTAGTTTCACCAATGATATCTAAACATCAACTCAAAAGTTGGTTACATTTCCTTCATAACACATTATATTGATTTTTATTTTGTTTTGCATAAGACGATAATTGGTTTTAAGAAACTATCATACTCTCATACAAACTTTGCAATTGAAGATACTATCGGAAAGTGTCTTCTTCAATGGGAATTGGATTCTAAAATATGTGACATTACTTTGGATAATTGCATCACAAATGATGTTGCAGTTAGAAGAGTTGAAGATCACTATTCTCATGGAATGTTGTTATATTAGATATGTGTCTAATATCTATATTAGATATGTGTCTTCAACCCCATCACGAGCACAGGCATTTAATGAAATTCCATAACACATAAGACTTGCTGCTAGGAAAGGATTCCCTTTTGATATTGCTATGAGGTGAAATTCTACTTATGAAATGTTGCATAATGCACTTTGCTATAAAGATATTTTCATTAGCTATGCAACTGAAAATTCGACTCTATGCCCCACTATTGATGAATGGAAGAAGGCTGATGTAATTCTTAAAGTCTTAGAAGCCTTTCTTGATGCTACTAAAGTATTTTCCTGTTGTAAGTATTCCACATCCAATTTGTACCTAAAAGAAGTTTGGAGAATTAGTGCTTTTGTTGATGGATGAGAGTGTCGACACTAATGAGACATGGAGGCCATTGGCAAATGAGATGCCAGAGAAGTTTAACAAATATTTGTCTTGGCGCAATAATTTGTTAGTAGTTGCTCCTATTTTGGATCTCCAATCAAAGTTGATGTTTATAGAGTTTTGTTATGAAAAGGCAATTGATGTGGAGAGCAAGAAAAAGATTGATGATATTTGTGTTTGCCTTTATAAATTTTATAATGAGCATGCAGATGCAGCAAGAAAATGGTCCTCTATAGGATCAGGTGACCTAACATCTGATTTTGGTGGACAAGGTGATACAAGTTTAGTTTCTTTTGTTTGCTAGGGTAAAAGAAAACTTTGCATAGATTTTGATCAGTTTAAAAGTCAAAGTTTTTTCGAATTGCCCAAAGAGATTGGAATTAGATAGTTATTTGGATGAAGATGTCTTTCTTGATTTGGGGGATAAGGAGTTTGATATCTTGACATGGTTGAAGAGTACAATGCAACAATCTATCCTATACTATCAAAAATGGCTCGAGATATTCTAGCTATTGTAATCTTCACTATTTCAATAGTGTCAGCATTTAGCACCGGTGGTAGAGTTGTGGATCAGTATCAGAGGTTCTTATGCCCATCTACTATAGAGGCCTTGGTTTGTACCCAAGATTAACTTCAAGAAGAATATGGTGAAGATATATAAATCTTCTAAATTTATGTAGCACCTTTTCTTTGCTTATTGTGCTTATATTTCAAACATTCGTGTTTGATATATGTATTAATGGTAGCAAGTTGCTTGAGTTTTTTTAAGTTGGATGCAGATGGTTGCACCCTAGAGTAGGCCGAGCAATAACAATAAGACACAGATATTTGGTAATCATCTTATAATTTTTTTTTCATATCAAGTTACAAATTTACATATTTAATTTTCTTCATGTGCTAATTATTTATTTTATTTGAAATGTAGGTTATCATGACAATGGAGGAGTCATGATGGAGGAAAAAAAATTGCTAAAAAATATTTTGTTTTTCTATTGGATTTAGCTATTTTCGATATTTTGTTAGTTGCATAGAGGATCGATACATTGTCCTATTTTGTTTAATTCAAAAATATTTTATGGTTCATGCAATTTTGGCCATCATACTTGATCCGATTTAAGAGAAAGAAGAATTCTCTTATCTCGCTGAACTCAAATCTCTCCAAAAAAATTTAGAAAAAGGTGGAAAGTTACAGCAATAGAGTTTACATCTCCTTTTATTGTAGTACATTGCCCCTATTCATAATAATAGTAAGGTCCTCCTTTTCACAATTTGAGTCAGATTTCTCTCCTAGTTCGAATAAAATTAGGTTTCCACAAATAAATATAACAAGTAGAAATAATTGTTGCCCAGATAGACAACCCAAGAGGGGGGGTGAATTGGGTTTTAAAATAATTATTGCAATTAAAAGATTTGTGAATAACTAATTAATACTTTTTGCAAGTTGATTAATTAGATGCTATGTGCAGTGAATGAAAAGAAAGTAAGAGATAACAAGGCAATCACAAACATAAGGAAATTTATAGTGGTTCAGAGCTAACCCTTGCTCCTACGTCCACTCCCCAAGCCTCACTTGGAAATTCACTATAACCCCTCGGATTACAGCCGGTTGTTTTACAAGCTCACAACCTAACTTGTTGTTTTACGAGATCACAATGAACTCAGTCGGTTTTCCCAGGCTCACCGACTAGAACCATCCGATTGTTTTCCCGGAATCACAATCTAACCCTTACACCGTTGGTTTCAACCTAGGCTCACCAACAAACCTTTACACCCTTGATTCAATTCCCTGATTGAATCAAGTAAGGAACAAAATGGTATGAACAAAAACAAACAGAAAAATAAAGCTTCTAAACAAGCAGATATACAACGATATAAATAAGAGAGAAGTTAAGAGCCCTCAAATAAATTTATGAAGATGTAGAGGAGGGCTTCTCGAACTCTGGGTCTCCTCTTGAATGTCTTGTAGACTTGAAGGCTGAAGGAGACCTCTTTAATGCTGGGAAGAGTTGGTTGGATGGAGTTTAATGCCCCTCTTCCTTCTTTTCCGTGTATGCTCTTTGAAATCAAATGGTAGCTAGAGATTTCTTGTTTTCTTTGAAAGGAATATCACTTCTCTACCTTGCTACAGTTATCTGTGGCTATTTAACCCATTCTCCACGGAAACTAGCCGTTAGACTTAAAGATCTAGCCGTTCTGCACATTCTGCAACTCCTGACAATGTTTCCGTTGGGATCGGAGTCGACTCGCGCGATCTGGAGTCGACTCGGCTGCTGCAGGAGTCGACTCATGCTTTTCTGGAGTCGGCTCGGCAACTGTTCCGGATTTGAATTAAAGTGTTGTCTCGACTGGGAGTCGACTCGACTTAATCCGGAGTCGACTCCCCAATGTCCGGAGCTGACCTGGCACTTTTGGAGTCGACTCATTCCAAGGAATCCATAGATGTATTCTTCAACTTTGCTCACTCGAGTCGACTCGGAAATTCTGGGAGTCGACTCGGCGCTCAGAGTCGGAACTTCCGATCTTCTGTCTTTTGACTCGTGCCGTCTTGGAGTCGACTCGAACTGTTTCGGAGTCGACTCGGCTCTCAGTATCCGAAAAACAGTCTTCTATCTTTTTGGGGTAGCGCTGTCTTGGAGTCGACTCGGACTTTGCGGGAGTCGACTCAGCTCTCAGTGTCCGAAGTTGCTCTCTGACTTTTGCCTTGTATCACACTATGAGTTGACTCTCGCTTTCTTTGGAGTCGACCTGCCAACCATCGGAGTCGACTCGAGTTCCTCAGGAGTTGACTCCGCTCTCAGGGTCCAAAATAACTTCTCTGTCTTTCTGTCTGTAACTCCCTGGAGTCGACTCGTACTACCCTGGAGTCGACTCGGCAGCATCGGAGTCGAGTCGCGCTCTTCAGGAGTCGACTCATTGACAGATTTTGAGTTGGATCTTTCTGTCTGTCTGTCTGTTCTCAGTCGGAGTCGACTCGTAATATACAGGAGTCGACTCGAGCCTGTGCCAGTGCTTCTGATATGCTTGGAGTCGACTCGTAATCTCCCAGAGTCGACTCGAGTCTCAGACTTTGGTTCAAATTGACTTCTTAACTTATCCAAAATGTCTTGAACCAAATCTAGAGACACTTAACCATAAATTTAGAAGAATTTCACTGAAACACTAGATTGAATTCATTAGTAAACATAAGATATACTCAAATGCTTTGAGCTCATCAAAATCAAATAGGGTTATAATCAATCACTCCACAATCTCCCCCTTTTTGATGATGACAAAACATTGAGTATATGTAAAGTGAATTGCTCAACAAACAAGGAGATTTATAGTAAAATTTTAAAATGAATTCAAGTGTCTAGTTATTTTAATTTATCCAAAACTGAAAGGTGTGAAACAGTAAATTTTGAAGTTAAAGCTCCCCCTTCATTTGGAATTATATAAGCCTTCATGTCATGCAATCAATTGTTTGGCTTATATATATTTAATGAGTTTGCTTTCTTAAAAATTCAGATTCTCCCCCTCAACACATGCATTCAACTTTATTTTGATTCTCTGAAATTTCTTTTAGTGTATTGAAGCTTTTGAACTTAAATTTTCGGTTTTTAGAGGGAAAATCTGCCAATTTGTTCTTGAGTATGATTCAACTAATCTCCGAATATCCCTTGAATAGATTCTGAAGATTACTCCGTTAGGAGCCCCAACAGAGAGATAATGAGCCTCGAGGTATCGAATCCACTAAGAACAAATTATTGTGTGTTTTAAAAGTTTGCTTTTTATTGATTTTCATTGATTCTCTTTACATGTCTATTCAATATATTTTCTCCCCCTTTTTGTCATCATAGCAAAAAGGAAGAAAGCACATCACATAAGCAATTAGAGATCAAATGTGCACAATACTGAAGAAAAATGTCTACTCATTGTATTGATGTAAGTTTAAGTACACTTGTAGATACAATCAAAAAGTAGTAAGTACATATCATCAAGAGAAAAAGAAAAACAATCTATGATTTCTTTGAGGAGGATGTGGCTCCCTTGCCCAGTCTGGATTGTTCCATAAGTAGACTAACCCCATCTGTGATGTTCCCTAGCTGCGTGATGATCGCCGAGGTGGCCCTACTATGGATCGAGGTGAGCTCAGTCAGATTCGCTGGAGAGTATCCAACTTGGAGATCAATACATTTGCCAGACGCTCGGCCCCCTGACTCTGGCTGCCTAAGTCGTGTCGGATGTCATCTCGCATCTTTCTAGTGTTGCTTGTGACATCGCTCAGATTTGAGAATTGGGCTTGTATAAGGCTTCTGACATTGTAAATCTCTTCCCTCAGATGAGCCGACATCTCGGTCACGGCTGCCAATGAAGGAACCAATGCAGTAGAGGGGGCAGTCGCTGGACCTCGGAGCTCCCTCAGTAGGTCGTCCCGAAGATCCCGCACGATCTCCTGCTGCAACTCCCGAAGCTGCTCAGGAGAGATCCGGACCTCTAGTGGCTGAGTAGGTGGTGCTGAAGAGGAGGGTCCGGCGGAAGTAGATGGTGCTGAGGTGGAGAGATAAGTGGGAAGATCGGAATCATGATTAGGGCTGGGGGAGTGTCGAGTAGTAGGTGTGGAAGAGGATGGTTTCCTGACCCAGACTCCCTCAACCTTATCAAATCCCATCCTGTGAAGGGCTCCCTCACCCATGCGATCTGTGTATCGTAGTGCGCGAGAGGGTTCCCCCTCAGGAATGGGGACCTCGGACTCCCTAAAAATTAGGGTATACAACATTCCATATGGAAGAGTGAGCCTAGGTTTGTCTAGAGACTCACATAGGTATTTGTAGATCAGCTTAGGGAAGTTAATTGGGGTATCTTGAAGGATGTAGTACATAAGGGCTAGGTCCCTCTCGGATACAAAGTCAAAGCGGCCGGTCTTAGGAAAGAGGGTCCTAGAAATAATACTCAAGAGGAGCCGCATTTCAACTGAAAGCTGACTAGCGGACACTTCATCTAGTGGGGACTGGGGTGGACTCTCTAATATGGCCGTAAGGGCCTCAGTCCTATCGGCCGGGTGAGTGGGAAATACCCCTACTTGGGGAAGATGAAGAATTTGTACAATAAAATCCTCTGAAATAAATAAAGGGACACCCGCTACGGTTCCCTGTATCCCACCATTACCCCTAGAAACAGTCCCGTAAAACTCCCTAACTAGCCCTGGGTAAGTAGGGAGATCTAGGGAGCAAAACAACTCTAATCCTTGGGCCCTCAACCTATGCCCTATAGTGAAGCCTTCTCGGGAGAGATAGTCGAAGTTGACATATCTCCCGGTGGAGACCGCCTTCCCGGCGCACGGACGCGAGGGAACCGGCCTCGGCGGGGAAGGAACCGGAGGTTGTGGCCTCACGGGTTCATTCCGAGCCTTGGACCGTCGCTCGGCGCCGCTCGCGGATTGGGGCCTCTTCCAGCTCGGGACAACTACCTTACGAGGCATAGTAGACCTAGAGAGGGGAAAGGACACGAGGAGTCGGAAGAAACACGACGGAAAAGCCCTAATGGAGGTCGGAGACGAGGTCGGAGACGGCTCTAGGGTTTGTGAACAGTGGAGGCGGTGAATAGAAGTGTCGATTAAACGCTTCGATTAGGGTTAAAACATCGTATTCCCGACCGTGAGTCGACTCTAGTAAGTCGCGAGTCGACTCGACCTCGAGTCGACTCCAAAATATCCGCGAGTCGACTCCCCCTATGTAGCCATCGACCTCGAGTCGACTCCCATCTGTGTGCGAGTCGACTCCCCCTCATGAGCCGACTCTGAAACTTATCCGAGTCGACTCGAACTCTGGCACACACCTAAAAATCATGTTATTGCCGTGCCAAACAAGGGATAATCACTAAGTTTATGATCTAATTTCATGATCATAGATGAGAGACTCTATATTTAACACAACCTAATCATCAAAATCAATGAACTAGAAGAGAACATCACTAGGATGGATCAATCACTCCTAATCCTCTCCTAAGCACACTAAATCTCTCTTCACTCAAGGGTTTTGTAAAGATGTCAGCTAGTTGATCATCAGTGCAAATAAATTGAAGTGTAACATCACCATTCAGTACATGATCTCTTATGAAGTGATGTCTTATTTCAATGTGTTTGGTTCTTGAGTGCTGAATTGGATTCTTAGTTAAGTTAATAGCACTTGTGTTGTCACAATTAATGGAAATTTTATCTTGTTTAATTCCATAATCTTCCAGTTGTTGTTTGATCCATATGATTTGAGCACAACAACTCCCGGCAGCAACATATTCAGCTTCAGCAGTAGATAATACAACCGAGTTTTGTTTCTTGCTAAACCATGAGATTAAATTTTCTCCTAAGAATTGACATGACCCGCTGGTGCTTTTTCTATCAAGTTTACAACCAGCAAAATCTGAATCTGTGTATCCTATTAAGTTCAGGCTAGATTCTTTAGAATACCATAAACCTATATTTTTTGTTCCTATTAGGTATTTAAAGATTCTCTTGACTGCAATTAAATGAGATTTCTTAGGATTAGATTGATATCTAGCACACATGCATACACTAAACATGATTCAGGTCTACTTGCAGTGAGATATAATAAAGATCCTATCATACCTCTATACATCTTTTGATCTACAAATTTACCTGATTCATCTTGGTCTAGTTTGCATGATGAGCTCATGGGTGTGCTGATTGACTTGTTTCCCTCCATATCAAACTTCTTAAGCATCTCCTTGATGTATTTAGCTTGATTGATGAAGATCCCTCCTTCAGATTGTTTGATTTGAAGCCCGAGGAAATAGTTCAGCTCTCCCATCATGCTCATTTCAAACTCACTCTGCATCAAGTCAGCAAATTCTTCGCAGAGGCGATTGTTAGTAGCACCGAAAATAATATCATCAACATAAATCTGCACTACTAATATTTCTTTGTTTTTCTTCTTTAAAAATAGTGTTGTATCTACATTTCTCCTAGAGAACTCATGATCTAGTAGAAATTTGCTAAGTCTTTCATACCATGCTCTAGGTGCTTGTTTCAAACCATAAAGTGTTTTTTTTAATTTATACACATGATTGGGGTATTGATGATTTTCAAAACCAGGAGGTTGTTCTACATATACCACCTCATTAATATACCCATTCAAAAATGCACTTTTTACATCCATTTGAAATAATTTGAAATCCTTAGAGCATGCAAATGCTAGTAATAATCTAATTGCCTCAAGTCTAGCTACAGGAGCAAAGGTTTCATCAAAATCTATACCTTCTTCTTGATTATAGCCCTTTGCTACTAGTCTAGCCTTATTCATAATTACAATTCCATTTTCATCAAGTTTATTTTTGTATATCCATTTGGTACCTATAATTGAATATTCAGAGGGTCGTTCAACTAGGTTCCAAACCTTGTTTCTAGTAAATTGGTCTAGTTCTTCTTGCATTGCATTTTTCCAATTTACATCTTTTTCAGCTTCTTCTATGTGTTTAGGTTCAAAATGTGAGACAAATGCTAGATGATTATTTAAGTTCCTAAGAGATGCTCTAGTCCTAACAGGTTGAGATGGGTCATCTAAAATTAATTCCTTAGGATGCCCATGAGCATACCTCCAAGCCTTAGTCAGCCCATGATCCACAATTGCCTCTTGGCTTAATGATGCATTTCCAATTAGTTTTTGTTCATCTTCTTGTAATGTCATCTCATCAATCTTTTCTTCAAGAATTTCAGCATCATCATCAAGATCAATTCTCTTGCTAGAAGAGATATCACTAGAATCATCAAAAACAACATGTATAGACTCTTCAATAACAAGGGTTCTTTTATTAAAAACTCTATAAGCTTTACTAGTTGTAGAATACCCCAAAAATATACCCTCATCAGATTTAGAATCAAATTTACCTAGGTTATCCTTCCCATTATTATGAACAAAGCACCTACATCCAAAAATATGAAAATGGTTTACTTTGGGCTTTCTATTTTTCCAAAGTTCATAAGGTGTTTTCTTTATAATGGGTCTCAATAAAACTCTATTTAATATATGACATGAGGTATTAATGGCTTCTCCCCAAAAGTACTTAGGGAGGTTACTTTCACATAGCATGGTTCTAGCCATTTCCTCTAGGGTTCTATTTTTCCTTTCTACAACTCCATTTTGTTGTGGTGTTCTAGGTGCAGAAAAATTATGAGTTATTTCCTTTTTACTACAAAATTCATCAAATAGATGATTTTCAAATTCTGTTCCATGATCACTTCTAATAGCTATGACTGAAGTATCTCTAGCATTTGTTACTTTCTTATGAAATTTCTTAAATACTGAAAATGTTTGATCTTTATGAGCTAAGAACATGTTGCCCAAGGTGACAAGTCAAGAGGGGGGGTGAATTGGTTTCTTTTAATTTTAACTAGCTTACTTAAGTTAAATGAATGATTAGTAAGCTAAAACAAATCACAATACAAACAACACAAAGTATAGTGGTTCGGTGCTCTCCTTAGCACCTACGTCCACTCCCCAAGCGACCCCTTGGGAATTCACTATAATCCCGCGGATTACAGTTGGATTGTTTTCCGGGCTCACAATCCAAAAACCTTTACACTTTGGTTTTCCGGGTTCACCAAAAACCTATGTTGGTTTTACGGGCTCACCAACGAACCTATGTTGGTTTTACGGGCTCACCAACGAACCTATACAATTGGTTTTACGGGTTCACCAACAACCTACGTTGGTTTTACGGGCTTACCAACAACCTATGTTGGTCTTACGGGCTCACCAACGAACCTTTACAATTGGTTTTCCGGGTTCACCAATCAACCTATTCCGTTGGTTTTGCGGGCTAACCAACCAACCTTTACAAGTAGTTTAATAAACAAAGGAAGAAGATTTAAACTCCTAGATGAGCAAATATAACAATATAATCTACAAAGAAGAGTTTAGAGAATATTTATCGCTTGATGTGACTTCTCTCTTCTTTGTCAAGGATGCTTCACTCTTCAAGGGTGGATGGAGCTCTTGATGACTCTTTGAATCTGCTCAACCACTTTCTTTTGATTCTTGAATGAAGCACTTGGATGAAGCTTGCCTTGCTAGGGTTCTCTCTTGAATGCACTTGATGTATTTTCCAAAGCTTACTTCCTCTGATGAATACTCCCTCTTAAATACTTCTCCAACCTCCAAATAGTCCTTCCTGACCGTTGGATTGAAGAAACTAGCCGTTTATAGCCGTTGGGAGTCCAAAAAGCATTTCTGCACAACTAGCCGTTATGCTTCTGCCCGTGCTTGGGTCGACCCAAACTTTTTTTGGGTCGACCCAAACCTTGGGTCAGCTCAAACTTTTTCTTGGGTCGACCCAACCTTCAGAAACACAGAAACTTGGAATTCAGCTTTCCTTCACTTGGGTCGACCCAACCTTTCCTTGGGTCGACTCAAGGTTCAGTTGGGTCGACTCAACTTCTTTTTGGGTCGACCCTAACAGGGTTTCCAGAGAACCTTTTCTGTCTTCTGTTCTGTCTTGCCTTTGGGTCGACCCACGCAGGGTTTGGGTCGACTCAAGCTTGGGTCGACTCAACTTCATCTTGGGTCGACCCTCTCAGTAAATCCAGAGAACCATTTTTTGAGTTGTTTTGAGGATCTTGATGTTTGGGTTGACTCATGCTTTTCTTGGGTCGACCCAACACACTGTTCATCTGTGCCATTTTTGCAGAAGTGTGCCAAATGATTTCTTGATGTGCCAGGGTCGACCCAATCATCCTTTGGGTCGACTCAATCCACACTTTGCTGCATCTCAAGGTTAGATTCATTCAAATAAACAATGAAATGTATCTATATCAATTTATACAAATATACTGAGAGTAACAGACTTATAAATAAAGTATCGTTTTAACTTATAACATACTCTTGTTAAATGCTTGTTAATCATCAAAATAACACTATCATCCTCAATCTCCCCCTTTTTGATGATTACAAAATAAAGAGTATGAGCCTATTGATACTTGTCTTTAAAATCAGTTTTTGAAAGGGCTTAACTTGCTGAATTTCAGCTTTTCATATATAAGAGTGAAGTCTCCCCCTATATCATTCAAATGTTGCCAATTTGACTTTTTGAATTACTCCCCCTTTCATTTATAATTCATTAAAGATGAAACTCCAAAAATTTGAGATAAAACATGAGTTTCAGGTTATGTATCGAGGTGTGAAAGGTGCGTGCCAAATTCTGAAATTATATGTGCCAAATTCTGAAATTTGATATAAATTTTTGACTTGATCATTTTCATTGTTGCAAATTGCTCCCCCTTGGATGTAAATGCTTTCCTATATGATTTTCAATTTGTTTTACAAATTATTTCTCTTTCTTTCTTTACTTCTCCTCTTATTACTCTATCTTTACTTCTTCCCTATTACTCTTTCTTTACTTCTCCCCCTTTTTGTTACTCTATTTACTCTATCTTTACTTCTCCCCTATTACTCTTTCTTTACTTCTCCCCCTTTTTGTTATCATCAAATAGGTACATGGAAAAGGACACAATAACAAACATTCAAACTTTATTGATCAAAATAGGAACATTTTAGTACAATCATGCCAAAAACAAAAGCAAATACAATGTTCCTCAATCAAGGTTCAAAATACATGATCAACACAAAATACATATGAGAACTAGATACATATCCTAGGCTCTAAACAAGATCGTGAGACTCTCCCGGATCGCTTGGCTACGGCTCTCTTGGGTCCCATTTCTCCAAGATATTGAAGTAATCTATTGTTTGGAGATGATTGGAGAAAATTTAAGAGTGGAAAATAGGATTTTTGGAAGAGGACAAAGGGTAAACAGTGCCCTAGATAGCTCACGGGTCCCCCTTTTAACAGTGGGGTCCCGACGTTGGGTCGACTCAAGAATTTTCTTGGGTCGACTCAACGTTGGGTCGACCCTATTCTGGGTTGGGTCGACCCAAGTTCAGAAATTTTTCCTTTCTCTTCCTTTTCGCTTCTAAAAATTTTCCTTGCTTCCAATCCTTACAAATTCTTTCTGGGACAATGATACATGAGTAAGGAATCTATAGATTACAAGTTTGACTCATGTTTCATAGGTTTTTAGAAATGGGAGGAATGTATCATGAGACTGCTTGCTCCCTTTTATATCTCTTCAATAAAAAGGATCACATATGCCTAATTCCCTCCTTAGCATGCAGAATCTATCTTCACTCAAGGGTTTTGTGAATATGTCGGCTAATTGTTTTTCAGTCCATATATGCTCAATACATATGTTTCCATTTTGCACACGATCCCTAATAAAATGATATCTTATTTCTATGTGTTTGGCTTTAGGAATGAGATATTAAGGATGTAAGCCAGAAGTGATCTCTAAATGTAGATTCCAAAGATAGTTTTGAAATCAAGTATAGATGGAATCCTTTTCAAGTTATTTCAAGGAGTATCAAGAATAATATTCAAAGAAAGCACGAATGAAAATCTAATACCCTTTTTTTTTAATAATATATTAAGTATATAGCAACATGAGAGCAATCTAATTAATTTTTAGAGTATAGTATAAGAGCAGATAAAGATCAAAATTTATATACTCGAAAAACATAAGATTATGTTGAATCCTTAATTCTTAATGACTTCAAAGTTCTTTCATGATATAAAAGTATTGGAGCATAGATACCAAAATATGAATTTATGCAATGTAGGATACATAAAATTCAGGGCTAAAAAGTTCTTTTAAAGCTCTCTTAAAGACTTTCTTTTACTCCTTTAAAGATCATAGCATCAAAATCAATTAAAATGAATTGGCTCAGGATTGAAACACTAAAGTGCAAGCCAATAAGAGCTCATTAGTAGATTCCAAGATAAATTTTCGAAACTAAGACAGATGGAATCCTTTTCAATTAAATTTTCAAAAATAAATGATTTACCGATGAATACAGATGGAAATCCAACTTTCAAAAGATATTCAATGAAGCACAAAGTTTAATACCACTTTACATTTAGTATTCTTTGTCTCATCTTTAGATGCAAATTTATACGATTAAGTTCTATATGATCTCTCACTCTGAAATTTTCTTTCTCCCCCTTAATTAATTATCCCATTTGAGAGTTTAGAGTTTGAAGATAATTTTCAATAAAGAGATTGAGTATTTAAAGCTCCCCCTCAAAAGATGCATTTTCTTTTAAACTTTCTTTTCTTCTTTAATGATAGAAGCATTTAATAATGCAGGAGTGTATATTCAAAATATTAATTTCTTAGTCATAGTTTTTCAGCAATGTATGTATGAAGCACGATAAATCTTTTTAATATCAAAATAACATCATATGTTTAGAAACATTTGTTCGCAATCAAGATCATTGAAAAACGCATCATTTAGACTAATTTTAATAAACTTATAAGATAGAAAATGATATGTTTCAGATGTGTATCGGAGCAAACAATCAAGGCATCAAAAGTAATTCTATTTTTCTTAAACCGTAGTTTTCATCTAGAAATCATATTGAGTTATTCCCCAAAATGATGCAATCATTGAAGCATATAATGAAAGTTACAAAAATGCAACGATAGAAGCATTTTTAAATTAAGTTTAAGCTTTTATACAAAATCAGATTCTGAATTTCATAAAAATTTTCAAGAAGGCTTTCAGGATTATAATTTGAGATATGCATCTTCTACATTGTAGCTCATCTTAAATTATTAAGATTGAAAATACATATTTCAAGAACATTAGAGCACATCCAAAATCTTTGTAATTCATATTGAATTTTGGGACAAATTGGAGGATATTATGTACTAATGTTAGGCAAGATAAAAGATAAATCAGAATCAATTCATTTTGCCTAATTTGCAAATTCAAATTATTCTTTTCTTTTATTTTTCAAAATATATTCATTAAAACAAAATGATGTTGTTGTTGGTAATAACATGTTTCAATCAAATTTTATAGGCATG